>NW_019944931.1:100903-102438 GCF_002910315.2 Salvelinus sp. IW2-2015
AACCCTTAGCCTGCAATTGTAATTAACATTGTACAAAAAAAACATCAACATCTGTCTGTTTTAGCTACAGATATCTGTTTTTTTACATAGGCTGCTTCTCAAATCGCACGCATCCGCCGATATCGCCCTTCCCATAGCCGCGGGAAGTAGTTTGGGGTGGGGGTACTGCGATTTTCTTTGCCGACTGGGTGGGGGGATTTGGGCGTACTGAAGACGTCTATATTGGTCTGCTAATACAGGACTAGTAAGTGTTAGATGTCATTTTACATGTGTGACATGTGCATGTCTTAATTAACCCAGGTGTATGTATTTGTCTCCAGGTGTACATAACTGCAGTTGGAGGCGGGGTTTGGCTGATACATACCTTACGTTTGGGTCAGTCTACAGKTCCTCATGGCATGTGAAGGTTGGTGTGTCCTTGGAGGATAGAAGCTGATATGGTGTACWTTTTTATTCAATTCCAGTGTGGCTGACTGGAGATTGTACTGTATGTTTGTATGTGTAGGTGTGTGGGTAAAATCACTAGGGAAGCCCCGCCCCCAAAAAGCCATATTGCAACCTATGTGTTGTGATAGTTGCGTTGTTTGCTCTATAAACTGTTAATTTATTTGCCTTGCGACTGTGTTATTTAGGCCAAAAGGCAGAGACAATAAGAAGGCAGTGGCCTTGAGTTAAAACTACAGAGCATGTATTCAAATGAAATGCTTAACTAAATATGTGGAACATTATTCTTTTTTTAAAAAGATGGGCGATGTAATATTCATTTGTCAACATACTGAATTGAAATAGGTTGCATTCTAACGTCGTATGATACTGAGCTATGATTAGTTAAGACCACCCAGGTCGTAAGGTCATTTTCAGTTGATCATGGCCGGAGACACGTGAAATGCCAGCTATAGCTACGTTTAGAAAGATCCTGTCCTACTGCATTTTATTATTTTGTACAAAGCCAAACAAGACACGTGTGTCTATGCATGGCTTCAAAACAGGGTTAAGTGCCTTGCTCAACGGTGACTGTAAAAACTGTTAAAACCTTGTGGGTTGATGAGGAATTGAAAAATGGTATAGTTGAGAGGGATGAGGCAAATTAATGGCAAATAAGTCTGGCTGCACAACCGACTGGCAAACATACTTTAAATTGAGAAATCATGTGACTAAACTGAATAAAAATATGAAGAAACTACACTATGAAACAAAGTCAAATAACATAGAATGATAGTAAAAAGCTTTGGAGCACCTTAGATGAAATTATGGGCAAAAGGTCCAACTCAGCTCCATCATTTATTGAATCAGATGGCTCATTCGTCACAAAACCCACTGATWTTGCCAACTACTGAATTCCATAAAGTGAGTGTGGAAGAAGTGAACAAATTATTGTTGTCTATCAACAATGACAAGCCACCGGGTCTGACAACTTGGATGGAAAATTACTGAGGATAATAGATAATATTGACACTCCTATTTTCCATATCTTCAATCTAAGCCTACTAGAAAGTGTGTGCCCTCAGGTCTGGAGGGAAGCAAAAGTAATTACG
>NW_019944932.1:0-24881 GCF_002910315.2 Salvelinus sp. IW2-2015
CTGTCCACTTCATATGTATATACTGTATTCTAGTCATGGCTCATCCTATATAACTACTACTGTCCATTCTGTCTATTCTGTCTATATACACCACTATATAGTTATATTCCAGTCTCTGACATTGTTCGTTCTGATATTTCTTAATTCCTTTATTTTTATTTTGGGGTATTTGTGGTATATTGTTCAGGTATTTTTACTGCCCTGTTGGAACACAAGCATTTTTCTGCTCCTGCGATAACATCTGCATAGAATGTGGGTCCATCAAACATTAGAACTAAATTAGTTTGGGCCCTCTGGAGGGCGAGGCTCCTGGGTATTTTCCACCCTGTGTGCCCGGTTGGTAATCGGGTCATGGTGTGTCTTTCTGCAGGTATAAGTCCAGCCCGGTTGGTAATCGGGTCATGGTGTGTCTTTCTGCAGGTATAAGTCCAGCTCGGTTGGTAATCAAGTCCTGGTGTGTCTTTCTGTAGGTATAAGTCCAGTGTACTGAAGCTCTCAGCCATTCACAAGGACCAACCAGTGGACCCCCTGGAGCTCTCTGTCTATTGGACAGAGTTTGTGATGCGTCACAAAGGGGCGGGCCACCTGAGAGCCGCCGCCCAAGACCTCAACTGGTTCCAGTACCACAGCTTGGATGTGATTGGCCTGTTGATCGTCGTGGCGACGTCCGTTGTCGTGGTGACGTTAAAGTGCTTGTCGCTGTGCGTGCGGAGGTTCACAACCAGGAAGATGAAGGAGGACTGACCAGTAGGGGCGGAGCCCAGAGGCAACAACAGATATCCACATTTATTTTAAATTTCCTAAAATGTTGTGTATTAAAATTGTGTATACCAGCTCTTCCTAATTAACACCTGGAAGACGCTCGGCCATCCCCCTTGTTCTGTTCCACCACCAGCGCACCTGGGTCTCCTTCAGTAGAGAGTCAACTGAGTGAAACAGCAACAGATTCTCTCCATCTGAGGATAAGGGAACCAACCAAGCGGGAATCAGACTGCAAACAGAAAACAAATGGAACCAAACGGGTACTGGGGAGGAAGCTACCAAAATGGACTGTACACTAATGAATACACCACAGATGTCTTCAGGAAATAAAGATGGTTGTTTTTCTGTTTCAGTATCGGGGAGAGTAATCCTAACCACACCAATACAACCATTCAGTGGATTAAACCACATAAACATTTATTATACATTCATTAGGATTACAGTCTGATCTGGTCCACTGTTGACGACAAATCTAATCCAGTCAAATCTAATCCAGTCAAATCTAATCCAGTCAAATCTTATCCAGTCAAATCTAATCCAGTCAAATCTAATKCAGTCAAATCTAATCCAGTGTTATGTTCCACAGCAAAAATTAAACTACGATGTTGCTCAAACAGAAGGGAGAACTGATCAACAACCAAAACGAAACAGGTGCAGTTTTAGGTTCTGAAAGACACTCGTGTCCACTGACAGTTGACTAGCAACAACAACTGGGACCTAAAAGACACCGACCATGACACCCACTAAATTTACCCAGGAAGAGGCAAACAAAAGAAAAACCCACACCAAACTTAAAGACAGGATGTACACCTAAAAGTAGAGCAACATGAAATTAAGGGAATTTATTTATTTATTTAACTAGGCAAGTCAGTTAAGAACAAATGTCTTATTTACAATGACGGCCTACCAAAAGGCAAAAGGCCTCCTGCGGGGACGGGGGCCTGGGATAAAAAATAAATACAATATAAATATAGGACAATACACACATCACAACAAGAGAGACAACACAACACTACATAAAGAGAGACCTAAGACAACATAGCAAGGCAGCAGCACATGACAACACAGCATGGTAGCAGCACAAAACATGGTACAAACATTATTGGGCACAGACAACAGCACAAAGGGCAAGAAAGGAGAGACAACAATACATCACGCAAAGCAGCCACAATTGTCAATCATGGGACACTCTTACTAAGTCTTTGAATGTAGAGATTGAGATAAAACTGTCCAGTTTGAGTGTTTGTTGCAGCTCGTTCCAGTCGCTAGCTGCAGCGAACTGAAAAGAGGAGCGACCCAGGGATGTGTGTGCTTCGGGGAACTTTAACAGAATGTGACTGGCAGAACGGGTGTTGTATGTGGAGGATGAGGGCTGCAGTAGATATCTCAGATAGGGGGGAGTGAGGTCTAAGAGGGTTTTATAAATAAGCATCAACCAGTGGGTCTTGCGACGGGTATACAGAGATGACCAGTTTACAGAGGAGTATAGAGTGCAGTGATGTGTCCTATAAGGAGCATTGGTGGCAAATCTGATGGCCGAATGGTAAAGAACATCTAGCCGCTCGAGAGCACCCTTATCTGCCGATCTATAAATTATGTCTCCGTAATCTAGCATGGGTAGGATGGTCATCTGAATCAGGGTTAGTTTGGCAGCTGGGGTGAAAGAGAAGTGAATACGATAGAGGAAACCAAGTCTAGATTTAACTTTAGCCTGCTGCTTTGATATGTGCTGAGAGAAGGACAGTGCACCGTCTAGCCATACTCCCAAGTACRTGTATGAGGTGACTACCTCAAGCTCTAAACCCTCAGAGGTAGTAATCACACCAGTGGGGAGAGGGGCGTTCTTCTTACCAAACCACATTACCTTTGTTTTGGAGGTGTTCAGAACAAGGTTAAGGGTAGAGAAAGTTGGACACTAAGAAAGCTTTGTTGTAGAGCATTTAACACAAAATCCGGGGACGGGCCAGCTGAGTATAAGAGTGTATCATCGGCATATATATGGATGAGAGAGCTATGTTGTTGATGTAAATTGAGAAGAGCGAGGAGCCTAGGATCATACTGACTAACGAGGTAATTGGTGCTAAAGGGATAAACGTGCTAAAGTCCAACCTCAACATATATGGAAAAAACAAAACCGGTAACACCTTCCCCCTTAAGAAAACAAATACAGTGCATTCGGAAAGTATTCAGACCCCTTGACGTTTTCCACATTCGGTTACGTTACAGCCTTATTCAAAAATGTATTAAATAAAAGTTTTTCCTCATCAATCTACACACAATACCCCATAATGACAAAGTGAAAACAGGTTTTTAGAAATGTTTGCAAATATATAAAACAATATATACTTAAAAATGATTCAGACCCTTTGATATGAGACTCGAAATTGCCAAATTTTCTTAAACAACGTTGGAGGCAGCTTATGGTAGAGAAATGAACATTCAATTCTCTGGCAACAGCTCTGGTGGACTTTCCTGTAGTCAGCATGCCAAATGCACGTTCCCTCAAAACTTGAGACATCTGTGGCATTGTGTTGTGAGACAAAACGGTACATTTTAGAGTGGCTTTTTATTGTCCCCAGCACAAGGTGCACCTGTGTAATGATCATGCTGTTTTAGTCAGCTTATTGATATGCCACACCTGTCAGGTGGATGGATTGTCTTGACAAAGGAGAAATGAGCTTTTAGTGGAACTAAAATGGAATGGAACATTCCTGGAACCTTTTATTTCAGCTCCTTTCATGTTGTTCACTATAAGGCCATATATTTATTTTCCTATGAGAAGCAGTCATCATCATGAATCACGTCGACAATCTACTGACAAATCCTTTTAAATCCTTGTCATATGAAGAGAAATTATAGATCAAACGTATCGATGCTCATCGGCATTTGGACATAAACATTACACATCATGTCGGGAAATCGCAAAATTCAACAAGGAAGGAATCAGTGTCTAAATGCAAGTGTTGCATAATTTTTTCTTCCCTTGCTTCGGTAGAGAGGGTGTGTGGTCCACGTCTGGGTTTAAGGGTTTAAAACAATCTGTCTGGAAGGGTCTCTTTTCCTTTTAAAAGGATAAACATTCACACGCAGCACCTAGGGCCAGAAAAGGTTGAAGACGTTGGTCAATCCAGCATGACTCCATCCACGTTGAAAACATCTGGGTAATCTCAGAATTCCGTGTGTTGAAGACAACTGGGAACTCTGAAAGAAACGAGCTCAGACTGGGATAATACGTTTTGAACGGTCATCCAACTCGGAACTCCAAGTTGGTAACTCGGGCCTCTCTCCAACCTGAAGATCACTGACGTAAGGATTCGATCTAGTTTCTTCTCCAAATTCCCAGTTTTCTTGAATGCACCATGAATTCAGAGAATGCCAGACTTTGATGACAAAGTTTGATGACAAAGTTTGCCCACAAGAAGGACCGCCGCGCCACCTTCCTGTTGAAGTGAGCACAGCACAACAAGGTGAGTCCAACAAAAGATATTTTATGCTGCTACATATATTACGTAATATGCCAGGGAGATATGTATACTGTAGCTAAGAAAGTAATACTAAGTGTATGTTGTGTAGTAAGCTGTTAGTAGCCCATGAGTCTCCCCCTAATCATTTGGTCCCACTCCCCCTGAGAACTTAGCCTACTGTTCTGACTTGGTGATGCGCATATAGCCTATAGCCTGTTTTAGAGACATGTTATCATTCAATATTGTAAGAGCTTTTATTGTCTGCTTATATGCCCCCGTTATTGATCCTAAGCTGATTGAAATGTGGATAATAATACAAGATGAATATAGTGTCAATGTGAATGCACATTCTGCTAGTATCAGCGTGTGATAAATTGAGGGTCTTAAATTAAAGTGATAGAACCAACAAGGACTGTCATTCTACATTTGGGTTTGATAATTTATCAATAGTTGTAATTATGATTTGGAAAGGAGAGCCTTCTAGAGACAGAGTAATGCTCCTAAACATGTGAGGAGAGCCACTGGATTGTAGCTAACCTTMCCCCAATCTCATTCTGATCAAGGTTGGTCTGAAACTGTTGTAACATGTGTTGTCGCTTCCCTGTGAAAGTCAATGTGCCCTGGACCCGATTTCAGGAGATGTCTAGAGACGTACAGAAAATTGGAAATGCTCAAATAATTGTGTATATTGTCTCTGTAAAACAGAGAGGCTCTTCACTATCTGTTGGCAGGTCCAAGGGGGCACTTGTTCAATCATTGGCAATGAATGTTGTACTTTTGTCCCAGCTCATTCTTCTAATATGACTGATTTCGCCCAATACATTGCAACTGTTGCTAAGAATAWTTCCCCACAACCAGACTGGACGTCTGCAACCTAGTTGGAGTCCCTGTTTGGAAGTTGGGGATCCTAAATGGCCAAATGGGCTGCAGCATGCAGCATTTGTTCTTCGTTTGTCTAAATTATGTAATTTAACACGTTGTGTGTGTGTTTTTTATGAATATCCCCGTGAATAGGACCTCTATTATAATTATAGTATTACCATACGACCCAGAATGAAGGGCTTGAAATGATGAAGTGTCCGTTTTTTTCTGTGTGGATTTCCCTTACCTTAATAGGAGTATAGAATATGATGATATAGAAGCTAAAATCTAAATGCTTATATTAAAATGTAATGATTATTATCACACAAGTGATATGTGGATYGAATGTGGACATTTTTATGTTTGTGCTTTTCTAATAACCAATTTCTGTGTTAATGCAAGTGACTGATTGAACGAATCCTCACTATCAGTATCTTTAATTTGGCAGTACGCCCAGAACCTCGTTTAGAGATGATCTCAGTTTCAAGGTCTCAGCTTAGAGAGAAGCATCGTGAGGTCTGTCACATGTTATGAAACAGTATTGGTCATCACATGAATGAAGAAAACATTAATTATGAATGATGAATAAGTTAAATCATGCCAAATCTTAATTTGTCGTATATAAAGGGAACTAACGGGGACTGCCCCGGTAGAGGCTCCTCACTAGGAGACTGCCCGGTAGAGCTCCTCACTAACAGGACTGCCTCGGGTAAGCTCCTGATCCAACAGGAGCCACAGGAGCAGGCGTTTCACCTTCCTGAATTGATTTGCAGATACAGTGGGGCAAAAAAGTATTTAGTCAGCCAACATTGTGCAAGTTCTCCCACTTAAAAGATGAGAGGCCTGTAATTTTACATCATATGTACACTTCAAGCTATGGAACAGACAAATGAGGGAAAAAAAATCCAGAAAATCCACATTCTAGGATTTTTTATTGAATTTATTTGCAAATTATGCGTGGAAAATAAGTATTTGGGTCATATAACAAGAAGTTTATCTCATATACTTTGTTATATACCCTTTGTTGTGCAATGACATGAGGTCAAACGTTTTCTGTAAGTCCTTCACAAGGTTTTCACACACTGTTGTGTTCTCTTATACAAGTCCTGACTGATGCAGCCCATTCTTGCATAAATTAATGCTTAGAGTTTGTCAGAATTTGTGGGTTTTTGTTTGTCCACCCGCCTCTTGAGGATTGAAAGCAAGTTCTCAATGGATTAAGGTCTGGGAGTTTCCTGGCCATGGACCCAAAATATCGATGTTTTGTTCCCCGAGCCACTTAAGTCATCACTTTTGCCTTATGGCAAGGTGCTCCATAGAAAAGGCATTGTTCGTCACCAAACTGTTCCTGGATGGTTGGAGAAGTTGCTCTTCGGAGGATGTGTTGGTACCATTCTTTATTCATGGCTGTGTTTTTAGGCAAAAATTGTGAGTGAGCCCACTCCCTTGGCTGAGAAGCAACCCACACATCTGAATGGTCTCAGGATGCTTTACTGTTGGCATTGACACAGGACTGATGGTAGCGCTCACCTTGTCTTCTCGGGACAAGCTTTTTTCCGATGCCCCAAAATCGGAAAAGGGGTTCATCAGAGAAAATGACTTTACCCCAGTCCTCAGCAGTCCAATCCCTGCTGTACCTTTTGCAGATAGTCAGTCTGTCCCTGATGTTTTCCTGGGAAGAGTGGCTTCTTTGCTGCCTTCTTGACCACCAGCCAATCCTCCAAAAGTCTTGCCTCACTGTGCATGCAGATGCACTCACACCTGCCTGCTGCCATTCCTGAGGCAAGCTCTGTACAGGTTGGTGCCCCGATCCCGCCGCTGAATCAACTTTAGGAGACGTCCTGGCGCTTGCTGGACTTCTTGGGCGCCCTGAAGCTTCTCTTCACAGCACTTCTTTGAACCACTCTCCTTGAGTTCTTGATGATCCGATAAATGGTTGATTTAGGTGCAATCTTACTGGCAGCAATATCCTTGCCTGTGAAGCCCTTTTGTGCAAAGCATGATGACGGCACGTGTTTCCTGCAGGTAACATGTTTGACAGAGGAAGAACAATGATTCCAGCACCACCCTCCTTTTGAAGCTCTCAGTCTGTTATTCGAACTCAATCAGCATGACAGAGTGATCTCCAGCCTAGTCCTCGTCAACACTCACACCTGTGTTAACGAGAAATCACTGACATGATGTCAGCTGGTCCTTTTGTGGCAGGGCTGAAATGCAGTGGAAATGTTTTTGGGGGATTCAGTTCATTTTCATGGCAAAGAGGGACTTTCCAATTAATTGCAATTCATCTGATCACTCTTCATAACATTCTGGAGTATATGCAAATTGCCATCATACTAACTGAGGCAGCAGGACTTTGTGAAAATTTATATTTGTGTCATTCTCAAAACTTTTGGCCACGACTGTACATTTAAGATGTAATGGCAAAAACAGTAGAGTTTAAAAACTGTGTGGAACACACTACATTCTCCCATACTAGACCGTATGCTCTCTCTCAGGTATTCTTGGAAGATCACCTTTGAAAGAATGCAAGTGTGCATTTTGGAACCAACGATGTGTATAAACCCTGGATGACTATTGGGGGATGCTGTATTGAAGCCACCGGGCAGCCATCTTGGTACTCTTCCTCAATCTTAAAACAGGTTTTGGAAGCCACATTTATTCTATTACAGACACCTTAATGCATACTTAAACATACAAAATATATATATTTAGAGAGTACTAATGTTACCATCCCCACTACAACATAAAAATAGTTAAATACAAATACAAAAATATAGATATTTCTAATTTTTTCACTTGTCTCTTATATTTTCTGTAGGGGGAGAATTAATTTTTGAATGATTTTCTTTTTTTTGTTTAAATTTTTTWGCTTTATTTAACTAGACAGGAAACATACAATATACTTGCAGTGAAGCAGCTCAACAACTACACCATACCAGTCATCCAACAGATTCCTATTCAGAGCAACACACAGAAGCATCCAGGGTCAATGCCCTGCTCAAGGGCATGTTGACAGATCTCCCACCAGGACAAAAAACGTGAACCCGAACCCTCCAAGATCCCCCCACAGTTCCCCAATAGCTGTCCCTCACCCCTCCCACAGTCCCCCCCAAGAAGAAAAATAAAAATAAAAAATACAATGAATTCCATTCCCCCAAGAACCCCCCAATGCACCAACAACCAAGAGAATGAACTAAAGAGACAAAAGACAGAAGAAAACAGCAAACAACAATGCAAAAAATAAACTACAACAACTAAATATATATATAAAAAACAAGGGACATCAAGGACAACTGAAATCATAACAGCAATGCCAACTGTATATGTTTGTGTGCATGTCTGGCACTATTACATATATGTGTGTGTTGTATGTGTTTATTTGAAAGAGAGTGTGTGTGTATGTGTACAAACACCTGCACGGCATCAGCCTCAGGCAAACCGGCATTAGTTGTAAAAACACTGCCCCTCTCTGTCATTCAAACGTACTTAAAAAAAAAAAGCTTTTATCTTTGACCGTCATTCTATCTCTCACACAGCAACTCCACTCCCACTTGTCTCCAATTCCATATACCAACCCTCAGCTTCCCTCAGCCCATCCCATTTATCTCTGCTGGACACCCTCTTCGGGTTTCTACTCAACACATATCTTTCAACTATGCTGTGATGTTTAACGTACAATTTCAATCGATCTAATCYAGTAGAATCCACAGATTGAGAGTTGAAGATAAATAKTTTTACTAAGAGTATTAGTATATTAGTAATTGACTGACCCAGTCTCACCAGATCTCCTAACAGTACTATTTCTAGGGTCAATTTCAGATCAATGCTATGCATTTTCAGCCATTCCTGAACCCGAGACCAGAAACAGGCTACCTGAGGGCAATACCAAAATAGATGGTCTATTGATTCTGTATCCTCACAACAAAATCTGCAGAGCTTCGATGATTTTATGCCCCAAATATTCAACATTTTGTTGGTGGCAAGAATTCTATATAATAATTTTAGCTGAAGAGTACAAAGTCTTGAATCTTGTGTTGTTTTATATATCAACTCGTACCATGGAATCGGTACATCAAAAATCTCTTCCCAACTATTTTGTCAACATCCTGGTTCTCAAATGAAACTGGTATACTTTACTATTTATGCTATTTTTATAATGCTGTAATCATTTGGTTGTACTCTTGGATTGAGCAGACCTTCCCGTACAATTCTGATAACTCCATGAAGGACATAACTCTACCATTCCAATTTACAATATCATTTAAGAACAAAATACCCTTTTGAAACATCTTTCCCATTAATAGAGGTATTTTATCAACCAGCACATTTGAGTTCAGCCATAATATTTGTTTTATCTTTTCAGGGGAATGAAATTGAAATTGTAATCAGCTCTGCAATACTTGTTTGAAAAAGAGAGATACTTTGAAAAAAGTATCATTTTCAATTAATCGAAAATGAGACATGGCAATCTGCACTAAGGCAAAAGCTTTTCTTAGTAATCCACTGGAGAACCATTTAGGGTTCAAGTAAAACTTTTGAATAAGTGAAGGTTTTAGAGAGAGGTTTAATGCTTTTATATTTAATAATATTTCATAAGGTGCTGCCTGCCTACTCCTGATGATTCGTTTTTCAAATCATACGAGCAAAAAATATTTTGCTTTATCTGGGACACTAAACCAGACAAAATAAAGCGTGCATATCTATATAATGAATATGAATTGGGTGGGTTGTGAGTAAACTGACATATGAGGAGTTAATCAGGGCAATCTTTCCATAAATAGACAGCTATTTACCTCTCCATGGTTGCAGGATCTTGTCTATTTTTACTAATTTTCTATTGAAATTCATTGTGGAGAGCTCATTTATATATTTTGTGATCTGAATACCAAGTGTGTCTACTTCACCATCAGCCCATTTTATAGGTAAACTGCAGAGTAATGTAAAAGTTGTATTTTTTAAAGATCCAATACGTAATATTGTACACTTATTATAATTATGTTTTAGTCCAGAGAGTACAGAAAAGTTATCTAGATCTTCAATGAGACATTGCAGGGATCTAGCTTAAGGACTTAATATAAAACTTGAGTCATCGGCATACATGGACACCTTTGTTTTTAAGCCTTGGATTTCTAATCCTCTAATGCTGAGAATCACTGAAAAAGAAAAAATCCAGGCATTTATAAATAAAATCCAGTCTTACTTTATCAAAGGCCTTTTCAAAATCCTCTATAAATACCATTCCTGGCTTCTTATGTTTCATGATGTTCTATTATTTCTATTAGTTGTTGTATATTATCTCCAATGTATCGTCCATGTAGAAAACCTGTCTGATCAGGATGAACAATACCTGGTAAAACCCTTTTAATTCTGAGTGCTATGCATTTTGATAGTATTTTTGCATCACAACATTGAAGTGTAAGGGGCCTCCAGTTTTTTTAGATAGACTGGGTCTTTATATTTACCATCTGGGTCTCGTTTTAATAATAGAGAAATCAGACCTTCCTGCTGAGTACCTGACAAGACTACCATTTCTATAGGAGTAGTTAAAACAATCTAACAATGGAGCTTTTAGTGTATCAAAAATGGCTTGATAGACCTCTACCGGTATGCCATCAAGCCCTGGGGTTTTTCCAAAGGATGTAATAGCCCCAGAAAGTTATTCCTCTAATTTGGCCTTCACACTGATCTTTCTGTACATTTGTTCATTTTAAATGTTTTATATTATTTGTAAAGAAATCCTTACCGTAATCTTCATTCAGTGGGAGAAGATGGGATGGAAAAAAAGAACATCTGCCTAAAATAATTTGCTTCCTCTTTTAAGATATAATTTGGAGAATCAGATGACTCCGTTTTCAGCAACGA
This sequence comes from Salvelinus sp. IW2-2015, assembly GCF_002910315.2. Lineage (NCBI taxonomy): Eukaryota > Metazoa > Chordata > Actinopteri > Salmoniformes > Salmonidae > Salvelinus > Salvelinus sp. IW2-2015. The sequence goes on from NW_019944932.1 coordinate 10,953, forward strand.
GTTTCTGCAAATTATTTTTGTCAGCGTTCCTGTGTTGGAGATTCAGGAAGAATTTTGTGCATTTTTCTCCATATTCCATCGTTCGCTATATTTTTGTAATAGATTACATTAGATAATTAATTTAACAAATTGGCCAAAATGTCTAAAAACATGTTTTCACTTTGTCATTATGGAATAGTGTGTGTACTTGGTTTAGACTGTTGTATTCATGTTGAATTCCGGCTACATGTATAACATAACTAAATGTGGAGTATCGATGGCACCTTAATTGAGGATGTGCTCATGGTAATGGCTGGAGCAGAATTAGTGGAATGGTGTCAAATACAAACACATGGTTTCTATGTGTTTGACACCATTCCATTAGCGCCGTACCAGCCATTATTAGCACCGTCCTCCCCTCAGCAGCCGCCACGGGTCATGAATACTTTCTCAAAGCACCGTTATACAAAATCATTGGCTGGAACAAGCTTCCCCGTAACGTCAGGATTGGCTGGAACAAGCTTCCCCGTAACGTCAGGATTGGCTGGAACAAGCTTCCCGCTAACGTCAGGATTGGCTGGAACAAGCTTCCCCGTAACGTCAGGATTGGCTGGAACAAGCTTCCCCGTAACGTCAGGATTGGCTGGAACAAGCTTCCCCGTAAGTCAGGATTGGCTGGAACAAGCTTCCCCGTAACGTCAGGATGGCTGAACAAGCCCCGTAACTCAGGATTGGCTGGAACAAGCTTCCCCGTAACGTCAGGATTGGCTGGAACAAGCTTCCCGTAACGTCAGGATTGCTGGAACAAGCTTCCCGTACGTCAGGATTGGCTGGAACAAGCTTCCCCGTAACGTCAGGATTGGCTGGAACAAGCTTCCCCGTAACGTTGGATTGGCTGGAACAAGCTTCCCCGTAACGTCAGGATTGGCTGGACAACTTCCCCTAACTCAGGATTGGCTGGAACAAGCTTCCCGTAACATCAGGATTGGCTGAACAGCTTCCCCGTAACATCAGGATTGGCAACAAGCTTCCCGTAACATCAGGACAGCGAAATCCTAGCTCTTCCAACTCACATTAACCACACCTACTTTGTTGAGAACTATTTTGAGGGAAGGTGTGGTTGTCAATCTAGCTACCTTAAGATGAATGCACTACCTAAGTGGCTCTGGATCAGAGAGTCTGCCAAATGACTCACTACTGTAGTGGTTCTGGATCAGAGTCTGCTAAATGACTCTCTACTGTAGTGGCTCTGGATCAGAGAGTCTGCCAAATGACTCACTACTGTAGTGGTTCTGGATCAGAGTCTGCTAAATGACTCTCTACTGTAGTGGCTCTGGATCAGAGAGTCTGCCAAATGACTCTCTACTGTAGTGGCTCTGGATCAGAGTCTGCTAAATGAAAAACGTAGAAGTAAATCAGCAACACAACATAGTAACAGAGACTCAGACGTTCCTCTCTTGACTGCTTTTTATTGTGGTGGATGTTTGATGAGGCAGCGTCCAGCTCGGGATAAACTACTGTCTGGTCCTCCAGTAACCCTTTACTGGTCCTTCAGCTCCTTCAGTCTCCTGATGGCCGACTTCACTGTGACTGCAGACGTCGTGCTGGAACAGAGGAACAATGGTTAAGTACAGAGGGGAACAATTTACACCGAACTAAAARATAAAAACGCAACATGTAAAGTGTTGGTCCCCATGTTTCATGAGCAAAACATCAATCCTTAACTTAACACACAAAAAGCTTTACATTTTGTTCACAAATGTGTTTACATCCCTGTTAGTGAGCATGTGTCCTTTGCCAAGATAATCCATCCACCTGTCAGGTGTGGCATATCAAGAAGCTGATTAAACAGCATGATCATTACACAGGTGCACCTTGTGCTGGGGACAATAAAAGGCAACTAAAATGTGCAGTTTTGTCACACAACACAATGCCACAGATGTCAAGTTGAGGGAGCGTGCAATTGTCACGCTTACTGCAGGAATGTCCACCAGAGCTGTTGCCAGAGAATTTAATGTTAATTTCTCTACAATAAGCTGCCTCCAATGTCATTTTAGAGAATTTGGCAGCATGTCCAACTTGCCTCACAACCGGCTTCTTCACCTGCGGGATTGTCTGGGGGGGGCTGAGCAGTGTGTGTAATAAAGCCCAACATTCTGATTGGCTCCCCAGTGGCAGGGCCTATTCCAGCCAAGGCACACCCATGGCTGCACCCCTGACTAAGGCTTTATGAATGTATTTAAACTGACTAATTTCCTTACATACTGTAACTCTAAAAAAGTAGAAATTGTTGCGTTTGTTATAGTTTAGACGTTTTAATGGCTTTTTGAGGAGTGGAAGTGAACCCTGGAACTCCGAAGAACTTCCTGTGCATTAGTAAACAGCTAGCTAACTTAAGTTTAGTTGTTCTCTCAAGGTCAAAATTAGCATTTCTGACCATAATATTCACAGGTGGGATGGTCCTTATGTCTGGGTACGAATAAAACATTTTTTATATTATAGTTTATAGATTTCCCAAAGAAGCCGGGCGCATTACCTGCATGGATAGCAACGGAATTAACGTTCGCAGCAGGATGTGGATGTGACACACCAGGATGTGTAGCACACGGGTATGTGGTTTACCATCCAGTCACGGTAGCTACATATAAATAGGATTGACAGCAATCCAAGTTTTTTTTTTTACCCACACGAGTCTAAGCCAGGGGGGGTTCTACTAAGCTATATGGAATTGTTTACGGTCATTTAGCRATTTTATTCTGAATTTTCAGACCCCCTTTAGGTGTCCGTCCTTGAGCGGCCCAGCCAGAGGCCAGACTTGAACCCAATCCAACATCTCTGGAGAGACCTGAATATAGCTGTGCAGCAACGCTCCCCATCCAACCTGACAGAGCTTGAGAGGATCTGCAGAGTAGAATGGGAGAAACTCCCCAAATACAGGTGTGCCATGCTTGTAGCGTCATAATGTAAAATGTGTGTGGAGGGAAAAATCAAGGGGTCAATGTAGTATTTAATGATCTGTTTGTCTAAGTCAGCAGAGTAGGCTACCCTGTAATGTGTTGTATTAAAGCCAAGTTATACTAACAACTACCGTCAAAGTAATCAATAGTATAGTAGAATTGCATTTAGTGTGTTTAGGCCACATTTCTCCCTAATGCAAAGAAATGGGACACCGCCTTCTCTAAAAGCCCTTATCCATGCATTGAAAGCTCAGTTAATTTTATTAGCCTAAATCATAACTCACAAATTATTAGTAGTCTATTCTCATGCATAGAACAAGCCAGTCGACTTGGGTGAATAGATAAACTGTACTACTATGGGGTCGCCTGGTCTTCCCATAGTTTTGGGGGCGTAGTGGATTTCACCATTGTGCAGCGCCACAGCTAAAATGACTGCAGCGGAAACACTGCTAGAACTCAACACTACTGACACGTCTTTCCGAGGACAAATCACTGAACTGATATGACTGGARAGATGGCAGAGTCCTTCCTACAAAACCTTGAAGAAATAAAATGTGCTTCCAAACTATTTCAACAGGGCCCATATGACTCCATCTTCTCCCAACAGTCATGTCCCAGTGGTATAGTCACACGGAACAAAAAAACAGACCATTTCAAAGACTTTACTGAGGCAGTTCATGTAAGGACATCAGTCAATTGGGGGAAGAAAAAAAAAATTCCACTTGACTGGGAATTTAGATATGAATCTGTTGGTCACAGATACCCTAAAAAAAGGTAGGAGTGTGGATCAGAAAACCAGTCAGTATCTGGTGTGACCACCATTTGCCTCATGCAGCGTGACACATCTCCTTCACATAGAGTTGATCAGGCTGTTGAATGTTGTCCCACTCTTCTTCAATTGCTGTGTGAAGTTGCTGGATATTGGGGGGGGGGTGACTGGAACACGCTGTCGTTCACGTTGATCCAGAGCATCCCAAACATGCTTAACACGTGACATTTCTGGTTCTGGTAAGTATGCGGATCGTGGAAMAACTGGGACATTTTTAGCTTCCAGGAATTGTGTACAGATCCTTGTGACACGGGGCCGTGCATRATCATGCTGAAACATGAGGTGATGGTGGCAGATGAATGGCACGACAATGGGCCTCGGGATCTCGTTGCGGTATCTCTGGGCATTCAAATTGCCATCAATAAAATGCAATTGTGTTCATTGTGGGTAGTTTACGCCTGCCCCATACCATAACCACACGGGTCACTCTGTTCACAATGTCAGCAAACCGCTCATCCACACGACGCCATACACGCCGTCTGCCCGGTACAGTTGAAACCGAGATTCATCCACGAGAGCACACTTCTTCAGCATGCCCATCAGGTGGATGGATTATCTTGGCAACGGACAAATGCTCACTAACAGGGATGTAAACAAACATGTGCACTACATATGAGAGAAATAAGCTTTTTGTGCGGCTCTGATTCTTCTCTGACCTTCTCTAAGAGTGAGAGACATGTGAAAACAGCATAAGACCAAGGATGGACTATTGAGGGTGCAGGCTTTAGTTCCAGTCCTGCTGGAACATTGTTTCCAGATCGGRAAAGAAAGCCACTAAATTATAGCCTTCCGATTCCCCCCCAGAGGAGCAAGAGGAACCTCTCTACCTCTAGGCTCCGCTCAAACCCTGCACACTAACCCAGCGAACCACCTCAGGTCTGTTGGCCCTTCCAACCCTACGAGAGGGCAGCTCCCGCAAAGCTTCTTTCTGTCCTGGCACCTCGATGGTGTTATCAGCCTCCTCCTGAAGCTAGGACAGCAGAGTTCCTGCCCATCTTCCAAAAGCACACAAAACCCTACCGCCACAAACAGCATTGTAGAACCCCCCCCCCCCAGAAAGCCTCTTGTGAACTAACACCTGCAGCATCTGACTGTTCCCTCTTACTATGACTGACATGGATCTCACCTAGCCATCAGAAGATGAACAGGAAGTTGCTCTGGATAAGAGCATCTGCTAAATGACTAAAACGTAAACGTTACCAGCTAGTTCTAATCTGGAGGGCTAGAGGATAGACAGCAAACAGATCTGAGGGGGAGAATCGACCAGGAACACCCACAGTCCAGACCCTCTCACCCACACAGCACGACTTACTTGTATGTCCAGGCACCTCCAGCAACAGTCTTCATGCAGGACCCACAGTGCCAGATACCAACAGCCCTCCTCTTCATCTTGGTCTGAAGATTAAAAACAATTAGGTGCTGTTATTAACCTCCGTTCTGTCCTGTTATTAACACATCAGGAACAGTTCTGCAGGACTGTACCTTGCCACAGAAGGAGCAGGTGTATGTGTTAGAGGTGTGGACTGTACCTTGCCACAGAAGGAGCAGGTATACTTGGCATGCTGGCTGATCTCAATCTTCTTCACCATCTTCCTGAGCGAGGCGCCGTAACGCGTGCCGTATTTACCCACAATCCCCACCTTCTTGGTGCGCTTGGCCTGAGGAAGAACATCATTAAATACAATTATCCATACACAACTCTCAAGTTAGCAAATCCCACTTTACTGTGATAGGAAATAGCTCTCCCAAACACAGATGCATATCTAAACAGAGGCAATGCCAAAACAATCAGCCAACTTGACTAGCACGGCAACGACAGTCTTTTCCTAAGCAACATTACAGAACCATAAAGTTAGCGATTAGCCAAGTTGTAGACAAAAAGCCCATGCACTCAACTAACGCTCCCGTTGACTTCTCGGCATAGAGAAAGCAGAAGACGGAACAGCCAACGTCTGACAACCACACTCTGGAATAACGTTACTCACCGTTACAGGCATTTCCCCGAATATTAGTTAGCTAGCATTAGCCACGCCGCCGCCTCTAGTGAAAGCAGCGAGGACGGACTGGGAGTGTAGGCAAGCAACTAGCCATCGCAGATTAGCATGCTAGAAAAGGCTAGCTGCTTGCTTATAACGAGTTATTGACACGGACCATGTTTTGGGTCTGGTGACTGCTGCAATATTACAAAAAACACACACACTCCGCTGTAGCTTGCTAACAGTACACTCGGTTTCAGCCAGCCAGAAACCTGACGCCAAGCCGAAAGCCATGCACGTACTGGGCGGCCATTGCTACGACTATCAGGTATGCGAAAACACAAAAAAATGATATATTTTAGCATTTTGTTCACAATAATATCTGTAATAACTTGTGGATCTAATGGCGAATTATATATACAGGCCTTCAGATCATTTCTTCTACAATTATTCGCCTTGGATTAGATAGATTGGTGTGGATTAGGACGAGAACATTTTGGGCTCACCATTGTAGCTGAGGAGACGTAGGTCCAAAGAGGAAGAGCTGAGGTCGCAGGCGCAATTTACCCCTGTGGAACGTGTTGCATTGTGGGATGTCGGCGCTGTTCTGGGCCTTCTGAGCCCAGCTGAGAGGGAAAAGTAGTTACAAAAAATACTTTAAAAATATTTTAAGACTTAGTTTTGGGTCTACAAGTGATAAATCACTAGAGGAATATAGATCTAGTAAATGTTTGTTTTCCTATAATTAGATAAAAACAGCCAGATAGTTTTTATTGAACCAAATGAAAATAAATGAATAAAATATCCAAACTGTCCATGTACATTATAGCCATAATACACACAGAATTCTAATGTTAATAATGTCATAAAAGCTGTAGCTATGTATGTATATATAGTTGAAGTCAGAAGTTTACATACACCTTAGCCAAATACATTTAAACTCAGTTTCACAATTCCTGACTTTTAATCCTAGTAAAAATTCCCTGTTTTAGGTCAGTTAGGATCACCACTTTATTTTAAGAATGTGAAATGTCAGAATAATAGTAGAGAGAATGATTTATTTCAGCTTTCATTTCTTTCATCACATTCCCAGTGGGTCAGAAGATTACATGCACTCAATTAGTATTTGGTAACATTGCCTTTAAATTGTTTAACTTGGGTCAAACGTTTCTGGTAGCCTTCAACAAGCTGGTTGAATTCTGGCCCATTCCTCCTGACAGAGCGGGTGTAACAGTCAGGTTTGTAGGCCTCCTTGCTCACACACGCTTTTTCAGTTCTGCCCACACATTTTCTATAGGATTGAGGTCAGGGCTTTGTGATGGTCACTCCAATACCTTGACTCTGTTGTCCATTGTCCATTTGGAAGACCCATTTGCGACCAAGCTTCGACTTCCTGATTGAGGTCTTGAGATGTTGCTTCAATATATCCACATAATTTTCCATCCTCATGAAGGCATCGATTTTGTGAAGTGAACCAGTCCCTCCTGCAGCAAAGCACCCCCACAACATGATGCTGCCACCCCCATACTTTATGGTTGGGATGGTGTTCTTCGGCTTGCAAGCCTCCCACTTTTTCCTCCAAACATAACGATGGTCATTATGGCCAAACAGTTCTATTTTTGTTTTATCAGACCAGAGGACATTTCTCCAAAAAGTACAATGATTGTCCCCATGTGCAGTTGCAAACCATAGTCTGGCTTTTTTTATGGCAGTTTTGGAGCAGTGGCTTCTTCCTTGCTGAGCGGCCTTTCATGTTATGTCGATATAGGACTCATTTTACTGTGGATATAGATACTTTTGTACCTGTTTCCGCCAACATCTTCACAAGGCCCTTTGCTGTTGTTCTGGGGTTGATTTGCACTTTTCACACCAAAGTATGTTCATCTCTAGGAGACAGAACGCATCTCCTTCCTGAGCGGTATGACGGCTGCGTGGTCCCATGGTGTTTATACTTGCGTGCTATTGTTTGTACAGATGAACGTGGTACCTTCAGGCGTTTGGAAATTGCTCCCAAGGATGAACCAGACTTGTGGAGGTCTACAATTATTTTTCTGAGGTCTTGGCTGAATCCTTTTGATTTTCCCATGATGTCAAGCAAAGAGGCATTGAGTTTGAAGGTAGGCCTTGAAATACATCCACAGGTACACCTCCAATTGACTCAAATGATGTCAATTAGCCTATTAGAAGCTTCTAAAGCCATGACATCATTTTCTGGAATTATCCAAGCGGTTTAAAGGCACAGTCAACTTAGTGTATGTAAACTTCTGACCCACTGGAATTGTGATACAATGAATTATAAGTGAAATAATCTGTCTGTCAACAATTGTTGGAAAAATTACTTGTGTCATGCACAAAGTAGATGTCCTAACTGACTTGCCAAAACTATAGTTTGTTAACAAGAAATTTGTGGAGTGGTTGAAAAACGAGTTTTAATGACTCCAACCTAAGTGTATGTAAACTTCCGACTTCAACTGTATATATATTTAAGCAGTAAGGCCCGAGGGGGTGTGACATATGGCCAATATACCACGGCTAAGGGCTAGTCTTTAGTCGTGGTATATTGGCGATATACCACAAACCCCCTAGGTGTCTTAATGCTATTATATACTGGTTACCAACGTAATTAGAGCAGTAAAAAATAAATGTTTTGTCATACCCGTTGTATACGGTCTGATATACCACAGCTGTCAGCCAATCAGCATTCAGGGCTCGAACCACCCAGTTTATGTATATATATACACTACCGCTCTCAGTGCTGTGGTTGGACAGGACAATGATAGAGGTTAGAGGTTAAACTGCAGGCTCAGTGCTGTGGCTGAACGGGACAATGATAGAGGTTAGAGGTTAAACTGCAGGCTCAGTGCTGTGGCTGAACGGGACAATGATAGAGGTTAAACTGCAGGCTCAGTGCTGTGGCTGAACGGGACAATGATAGAGGTTAAACTGCCAGGCTCAGTGCTGTGGCTGAACGGGACAATGATAGAGGTTAACTGCAGGCTCAGTGCTGTGGCTGAACGGGACAATGATAGAGGTTAACTGCAGGCTCAGTGCTGTGGCTGAACGGGACAATGATAGAGGTTAAACTGCAGGCTCAGTGCTGTGGCTGAACGGGACAATGATAGAGGTTAAACTGCAGGCTCAGTGCTGTGGCTGAACAGGGACATGATAGAGTTTAAAACTGCAGGCTCAGTGCTGTGGCTGAACAGGACAATGATAGAGGTTAAACTGCAGGCTCAGTGCTGTGGCTGAAACGGGACAATGATAGAGGTTAAACTGCAGGCTCAGTGCTGTGGCTGAACGGGACAATGATAGAGGTTAAACTGCAGGCTCAGTGCTGTGGCTGAACGGGACAATGATAGAGGTTAAACTGGCAGGCTCAGTGCTGTGGCAATGAACGGGAACAATGATAGAGGTTAAACTGCAGGCTCAGTGCTGTGGCTGAAACGGGACAATGATAGAGGTTAAACTGCAGGCTCAGTGCTGTGGCTGAACAGGACAATGATAGAGGTTAAACTGCAGGCTCAGTGCTGTGGCTGAACAGGACAATGCTAGCGGTTAAACTCGTGATGTTAAACTGCATGCTACTATTTCCGAACGATTTGGAGCACAGTTGAAAAGTTACAGCGCTGACTGACTAATTAAAATGAATAAAGACGTACTTTCAATGCGTGAGATGTAAGAGTTGTCATACTGGAGAATATGAATAGAATGGAGTGTGTGTGTGTGTGTGTCTATAGGAGAGATCACCATTATGTCACAAAAGCAAAAGTTCCGGGTGCAGAAAGTTGCGTTCTATGCGTGGTTCTCTGCATGGTTCTCTACATGGTTCTCCTCCATGGTTCTCTGCATGGTTCTCCATGGGTTTCTCTCATAGTTCTCTGCATGGTTCTCTCCATGGTTCTCTGCATGGTTCTCTACATGGTTTCTATGCGTGGTTCTCTGCATGTTCTCTACATGGTTCTCTGCCTTGATTTCTATGCGTGGTTCTCTGCATGGTTTCTCTACATGGTTCTCTGCATGATTCTCTGATGATGGTTCTCTACAGTGTTCTCTGCATGGTTCTATGTGTGGTTCTCTGCATGGTTCTCTACATGGTTCTCTGCATGATTCTATGCGTGGTTCTCTGCATGGTTCTCTACATGGTTCTCTGCATATTCTATGCGTGGTTCTCTACATGGTTCTCTGCATGGTTTCCTACATGGTTCTATGCGTGGTTCTCTGCATGGTTCTCTACATGGTTCTCTGCATGATTCTATGCGTGGTTTCTGCATGGTTCTCTAATGGTTTCTCTGATGTTCTATGCGTGGTCTCTGCATGGTTCTCTACATGGTTCTCTGCATGATTCTCTACATGGTTCTCTGCATGGTTCTCTACATGGTTTCTCTGCATGGTTCCTACATGGTTCTCTACATGGTTCTCTGCATGATTCTCTGCATGGTTTTCTACATGGTTCTCTGCATGGTTTATGCGTGGTTCTCTGCATGGTTCTCTACATGGTTCTCTGCATGATCTATGCGTGGTTCTCTGCATGGTTCTCTACATGGTCTCTGCATGATTCTCTGCATGGTTCTCTACATGGTTTCTCTGCATGGTTCTCTACATGGTTCTATGCGTGGTTCTCTGCATGGTTCTCTACATGGTTTCTCCCTGCTGATTCTATGCGTGGTTCTCTGCATGGTTCTCTACATGGTTCTCTGCATGATTCTCTGCATGGTTTCTCTACATGGTTCTCTGTGTGGTTTCTCTGCGTGTTCTTCTGCAGTTCTCTCCATGGTTTCTCTGCATGGTTTCTCTCCGTGGTTCTCTGCATGGTTCTCTCTATGGTTCTCTGCATGGTTGTGCCACAGAGTTTCTAACCTGTCTTTGGCTGTTCTCTGTATTTACAAATCAGTACTTACTGTAGTTGACAGTCCAGTAAGGAGCCGGCAAAATAGACTACCAACAACATGAACAACTGTAAATATCAGTGCTATTTCATGGTGGAATCTCAGAATCGGTCCAACAGAGGGCGGTAATGACCACTACATCCATTATCTGGCTTTATATTTTTATCTTTACTCAACGGCAAGTCAGTTAAGAACAAATTCTTATTTACAATGACAGCCTAGGAAAGTGGGTTAACTGCCTTGTTTCAGGGGCAGAACGATACATTTTTACCTTGTCAGCTCAGGGATTCAATCTCACAACCTTTCGTTACTGGCCCCAACGCTCTAATCACTAGGCTACCTGAGCCCTACACTCTAACCACTAGGCTACCTACCGCCCCTACACTCTAACCACTAGGCTACCTGCCGCCCCTACACTCTTACCACTAGGCTACCTGCCGCCCTACACTCTAACCACTAGGCTACCTACCGCCCCTACACTCTAACCACTAGGCTACCTGCCGCCCCTACACTCTTTACCACTAGGCTACCTGCCGCCCCTACACTCTTACCACTAGGCTACCTGCCGCCCCCTACACTCTTACCACTAGGCTACCTACCGCCCCTACACTCTAACACTAGGCTACCTGCCGCCCTACACTCTAACCACTAGGCTACATAAAGCCCTACCTCTAACCACTAGGCTACCTGCCGCCCCTTACACTCTAACCAGCCTACTGCGCCAACTGTAGCCCGGACATGCATCGCGCCACCGACCCTAGACATACATTTCATAATACTAGAAAGCGACAAATAAAGATAAAGGCTGAGAATCACGAACAAAATGTCGTCGAAATCAACTAACAACTACGAAAGTTCATATTAACTGCTAAACAAATAAGTTATACTAACAAAAAAATAAAGTAGTATAACAAATACGAACGTCCTTACATGCCCACCTAAGAATTGAATTTCTCGAGCTGTTACATGATACAGAACACCAAATCATTGGAAAAAAATAGTCTGCATAAAAAATCGGACCGACGAAAATCGCAATTAACTGACCTGAAAAACTAACACACAGAAATACAATAAATGCAAGAAGCTGAATCAAATTTCTACATGTTCTCACTTTTATCGATTTTCTTACCTAGGCTACCGCCCCCCTACACTCTAACGCACTAGGCTTCGCCCCCCCTACCCTCTAACACTAGGTACTGCCCCCCTCACTCTAACACTAGGCTACCCTGCCGCCCCTACTATCTAACCACTAGGCTACTTGCACCCCCTACACTCTAACCACTAGGCTACCTGCCCCTCTACACTCTAACCACTAGGCTACTTGCCCCCCCTACCCTCTAACCACTAGGCTACCTGCCGCCCCTACACTCTAACCACTAGGCTACCTGCCGCCCCTACACTCTAACACTAGGCTCACTGCCGCCCCTACACTCTAACCACTAGGCTACCTGCCGCCCCTACACTCTAACCCACTAGGCTACTTGCTCGCCCCTACACTCTAACCACTAGGCTACTTGCCGCCCCCTACACTCTAACCACTAGGCTACTTGCCGCCCCTACACTCTAACCACTAGGCTACTTGCCGCCCCTACACTCTAACCACTGGCTAACTTGCCGCCCCTACCACTTAACCACTGGCTACTTCCGCCCTACACTCTACACTAGGCTACTTGCCGCCCCTACACTCTAACCACTAGGCTACTTGCCGCCCCTACACTCTAACCACTAGGCTACTTGCCGCCCTACACTCTAACCACTAGGCTACTTGCACCCCCTACACTCTAAACCACTAGGCTACTTTGCCGTCCCTACACTCTAACCACTAGGCTACCTGCCGCCCTACACTCTAACAGAACAAGCGAATCAAATAATTTATCCATACGGGAGGTAAATGGCCAAAACCATTCTCATCTGCACCACGAACTGTAGTTAAGCGAATGCATATGCTTGGCATGGCAGGGTTCTAAATTTGGCGTGCTCCAACGTCTTTTGAATGTGGTTAATTTTCTCTATTATTAAGCCTAACAGGGTGGAAGATGAGTGGTAAATTTAGACCAACAACATGGAACACGACCACATAGATACATCTGAGTGTTTATATTTATGTACTTTGTTTTCCCACCAAAGAAATTGATGACACTTCCTGAATGTGGTGTCATTGTAGGAAGTGTTGTTTTCTAAAAGGAGAATTACAAACTTCCTGAATGTGGTCGTCATTGTAGGAAGGGGGTTGTTTCTAAAAGGAGAATTACAACACCTTCCTGAATGTGGTGTTCATTATTTATTTTATTTTTATTTCACCTTTATTTACCAGGTAGGCTAGTTGAGAACAAGTTCTTCATTTGCAACTGCGACCTGGCCAAGATAAAGCATAGCAGTGTGAACAGACAACACAGAGTTACCATGGAGTAAACAATAAACAAGTCAATAACATGGTAGAAAGAAAGAGAATCTGATATACAATGTGTGCAAAAGGCATGAGGTGGCAATAAATCGAATAATTACAATTTAGTATTGATTACACTGGAGTGTAAATCATCAGATGATCATGTGCAAGAAGAGATCTGGTGTGCAAAAGAGCAGAAAAGTAAATAAATAAAAGCAGTATGGGGGGTGAGGTAGGTAAATTGGGTGGGTAGTTTACAGATGGACTATGTACAGCTGCAGCGATCGGTTAGCTGCTTGCGATAGCAGATTTTTAAAGTTGTTGAGGAGATAAAAGTCTCCAACTTCAGAGATTTTTAGCAATTCGTTCAGTCGCAGGCAGCAGAGAACTGGAAGGAAAGGCGTCCAAATGACGGTTTTGGCTTTAGGGATGATCAGTGAGATACACCTGCTGGAGCGCGTGCTGCGGGTGGGTGTAGCCATCGTGACCAGTGAACTGAGATAAGGCGGCACTTTACCTAGCATAGCCTGTGTAGATGACCTGGAGCCAGTGGTCTGACGACGAAACATGTAGCGAGGGCCAGCCGACTAGGGCATACAGGTCGCAGTGGTGGTCGTATAAGGGTGCTTTAGTAACAAAACGAATGGCACTGTTATAAACTGCATCCAGTTTGCTGAGTAGAGTGTTGGAAGCTATTTTGTAGATGACATCGCCGAAGTCGAGGATCGGTAGGATAGTCAGTTTTACTAGGGTAAGTTTTGGCGGCGTGAGTGAAGGAGGCTTTGTGCGGAATAGAAAGCCGATTCTTGATTTGATTTGGATTGGAGATGTTTGATATGAGTCTGGAAAGAGAGTTGGCGTCTAGCCAGACACCTAAGTACTTATAGATGTCCACTATTCCTACGGTCGGAACCCC
>NW_019944932.1:25358-36273 GCF_002910315.2 Salvelinus sp. IW2-2015
GGGTCCAGATTGTAAGCCCAGCTCGATTTGTATGGGTCCAGGTTTTCAGCTCTTTCAGAAACATCGTGCTATTCTGTTTGGTAAAGGAGAAGCTGGGGGAGGCTTGGCGCGAGTAGCAGCGGGGGGCGGGGGGCTGTTGGCCAGGTTTGTGAGTCGCTAACGGAGAGGGAAGGCGATGGACAGCCATTTGAGGAATATGTAGACTTGTTGACAGTTCCGATATCAAACAGGATGTCTGAGGTCACACATGATTTGTGGTGAACGAAGGTGTTAACCTGCTTCAGTGCATGGGCAGACTTAGGGCGTAGTCGAGGTAGGTGCTGCTTCGAATTATTAAGAACTTGCGGATTCGACGAACGTAGTTAAAAGATAATCGACCTTGGGAACCACTTGTTCGTTATTGTGAATAGAGTGTGAGCAGATTGAACATGGACTCAGATAAATTTTCTGCTGTCTCTGATAACAGCTGATTGGTGGGGTTTACTCTGTAGACGAATTCTAGGAGCGTGTAGGTATTTGTGTTGCGCGAGCCGGTTTGCCAGAACACGCTCTGCAATATGACGGAGCTGGGAAACGCGAGATACTTTGGACTAGCTATGTATTGAGAGAGACAGGGATGTGCCTACATGGGATTTCGTATTTGTGCTGGGTCAGAGGGCAGTACAGTCTGGAAAGTTGTAGGCCTACAGGGCATATCTGTACATTGGTTCTGTTCATTTTGTGACAACGGAGCGCTGTCGTCCTAAAACTAGTAGGTTGCAACGCAAAAGTAACACCTGGTATCTACGAGGAATGACCACACGCCATCCCATCTAAAACTGACGGGACAAAGAAGCGTGACTCAAGACTATTATCAGCCTATTCGCCTAAAGAGACGCGCATGGAGCCCATACTCGATATAATAAATGTTCATGAAATCACCAAGTCTCAGAAGGAACACTAAATAGAAAGATAGCACCATCTGCTCGTGAAAATCAGGAGCAAAGTTCGATTTTTCTGATTTGGTGAAAACGTGTTTTAACACGAAGACATGAATAAAGGAACTAAGTGTAATCTTAGTTAGCAAACGGGTGCACTCGATATTGCAAGAGAAGCAACCAGCAACTTTTTTTTCCCGACCAGCCCGTGGCGGTTTAATTACACCTGGCAGTAGCGTAGCTATCACGAAGATTCACGAACGCAATAAAGCATTGAGGAAAATGAAATCATCTAATCTGGAATCTAAGGAGAAACAAGCTAATCAGCAGAATGACGAGAGGGTTACTGATAAATATTTGTAAGTTATGATGCAAGGTGCTAGTCGTCCAAGGAATGTTCTTGTTACTGGATCAATATATTGGGAGTTGATTTCAGCGTATAAATATGTCTACAACTCTCATCCCAAGAGATGTCTGAGACTGGTACGATAGTAAATCACCAGATGAGCAGCGTGAAGTTTACCGTGGATTATACTTCTGAATCAGTATCATTATGTAGAGATCATGTAGAGAATTATGAGGGCAGTCAAAGCCTAGGAATTTAGTACAGGACTCAGCCGCGTAGACAGGAGTCTAGTAAAGCATATCCCAGTTTACCGCGCTCAACCTAGCAGAACAAACTCTGAAGCTAATGTTGGAGGGCTGATACGAATTACACGACTGTGGTTCGCAAGACTGGGAGCTGAGGGGGTCGGAAGCAGGCGGAACAGTGAGAGATTTTTCGTGAGAGATTAATTTATTTAAAATTAGAAGTTTCGTAACTAGTTGTGGGCATAGACCTGGAAAAGTAATGACAGGACTTTCAGCGCTATCTCGCAGTAGATTGCAACTACCTCCCCCTTGGCATTCTATCTTGAGGAAGTGTTATAAGGTTGTATGGAATCTACATTTGTGTGACTGTTCTAAGCCAGGATTTCGACACGGAAGCTAGAATCAGATGGGCAGAGTCGTCTAAAGCGGGTGTAAGAGCAAATCTTAAGGGAGTAGGCTTCTGTATGATCATGATGAGGCCAAGGTTGTTTTTCGATCATTACAGAAGTCCAAATGAGGGTGCTGGGGAATGCGCCCTGGTTTACTTCGGCACCACGAGTGAACAGAGGAGTAGGATGAGGTGCGGCTAAACAGGTATCAGAAACTGGTCGTCGGCTAGAGCATGTTGGGTGATCAGATAAAAGGTAGCAGATTTATGGTAGCGGGTAAATAGATTCTGGGCATACAGTGCAGTACTTTGTGGGCTATGGAGGAGGCGCGGGGTAGTCGGAGGGAGCCCAGTGCCACTGGGATCGATAATTGTAGGTTGTTATCTTGGGACAGTGCGGGTCTCGGGGTGGGTCACCGCATGTGTGGGGGGTGGGACAAAAGGGGTATCAGAGGTACGGAGAGTGGAACTACAGGGTCCATTGCAAACCAAAACAATGATAATGATAGCTAGCCTGAACAACAGTATGCAAGGCATATTGATATTTGAGAGAGACATACAATAAGGCATAAAGTGATTGCAGGTCTTGATTGGGAGAGCTAGCTAAAACAACAGGTAAGATAACAGCAGCAATAACAGGGTGCTAGTCTAACACAGCAAAAAACAGGTAAAATGGCGACGACTAGGCAGAGAGGGTCGGATTAACTACACACAGATCCTGAGTTAAAGCACAGAGCCGACAGATAAAACACAAATAAACAGAATGGAGTACCGTGAATTAATGGACAGTCAAGCATGCATCAGCTATGTAGCCAAGTGATCATAGTGTCCAGAGGGCAGCCGTAGATGGAGCAGAGAGGCCTCCACTAAGCTAGCACGCGGCTTTAAAGTTAGTAGCCCGGGGGTGGTCTGCTCAGACGGAGGGGGTCTGCTCAGACGTGGTCGTGTCGACAGAGAATCCAGAGAATCCAAGCCGAATGGCGAAAGAGAGGTTGTGAATTGTAGAATTGTGTTTGCTAACTGGTGCTAGCTTCGTGACAGTGGCGCTAACTGCGCTAGCTGGTAGACCTCTTCGCTAGCCGGCAGATGGGCCTAGCTCGAGGCTAGCTCAAGGCTAACTGGTGCTTGCTTCGGGACAGAGGTGTTAGCCAGTAGTAGCCACTCGGTTGCAGCTAGCTAGCTGTGATAATACGGTGTAATTGTCCAGAGCTTGCGTCAGGAATCCGGTGATGTGGTAGAGAAAAAGCAGTCCTATATGCTCTGGGTTGATATCGCGCTTGCAGACTGGCAGGTATTGGCCCGGTATTGAAGCTGGCTGTGTCCGAGTTGAGGGTGAAGACCGCAGCAGTGGCTAACTGACTACTAGCTAGTAGCTAGTTATCTGGCTAGCTTCTGATTTGGGTTACGGTTCTAAAGTATAAAAAAATAGCAGGTCCGTACCACATTGGGTGAGGCGGAATGTAGGAATGTATATTCAGTTCCTAGATGGAAAGTGAAATTAAAATAAATACGAAATGTATACGAAATGTATACGAAAAATACGAATACTATTTACACGGGACAAGACAGGACAAAGACACATCCGACTGCTACGCCATCTTGGATACCATACCATATCATTGTAGGAAGTGGTTGTTTTCTTAAAGGAGAATTACAACAAACAAACAGGGTGGAAAGTGAAAGACACAAAATCTTAAATAAAACAATAAATACAATCATCATGAAAGAAATGTAGTTGATGAGAGAGAATTTAACTAGGACTATAAAATAATGAGGAATTAAAAAAAAWATATATATATATATTATGGCTTGTATTTCTCGTGGAAGGTGATGAATAAAAACACCTACATCCACTGGTAAAAAAGAGTCTAAATATTAAGATCCATATTTGAGTGTTTTTAAGGTGAAGGACACCTGGCCTTTTGGAATACACATTTTACACCAAATAACAAGTGATATTTCCTGGGGACAGAAAAGGCATTGCATACTCAGATAACCCATACATGTTGCACAGCCGGAGGGTGAATATCGGATAAGTAAAAAATACTGTGAGATAATTGTCGCTCTTTTCATAAATGGAACAGATTAGCCATCTATCCAACACCTATGGCTGGCTGGCTACGTGGAAGGTCGCCAGCTTGTAGTCAGTCCTATAAAACCTGGAAATTAGTTCGTTCTGGTTCGGTCAGCCATCCCCATTGGAAAAATTAATTGCAAAATAAAATGGTTTTGGAATAAACGCAGGTTGAGATAATATCAGTCAGTTAGCATGACCTTTATTTATTATCAAGCCTTCATGTGATTTATGTTTTTCATTATTACATAAAATTCTTCAAAATTCACAAAACGTGACGTTAGCTAATGAAGATTATCTCATAGAACAAAAGGTATCAGATCTCCTGTTTACCACAGACACCTATAGGTTAGTGTCTGTATCAGATCTCCTGTTTACCACAGACACCTATAGGTTAGTGTTCTGTATCAATCTCTGTTACCACAGGACACTATAGGTTAGTGTTCTGTATCAGATCTCCTGTTTACCACAGACACCTATAGGTAGTGTTCTGTATCAGATCTCCTGTTTACCACAGACACCTATAGGTTAGTGTCTGTAATCAGATCTCCTGTGTTTACCACAGACACCTATAGGTTAGTGTTCTGTATCAGATCTCCTGTTTACCACAGACACCTATAGGTTAGTGTTCTGTATCCGATCTCCTAAGCTTGTGTTCATCACAGATCTTATTTTCAGTGTTTATCCAAAAACCCTACAAAAACGCCATTCGTTTTCTCCATAGGCTTTGTCCAAAGAAGCATAGCGGAGTTCGTGTCTACAAAAATACGCCATTACTATTTATCTCTATTTAGAAAAGGTTCTTGAGTCCAGCTTTCCGACGCAGGCAACTTCTCCCTCCTAGAGGTTGAGGTTCGCAACCCGGAACCACAGATAAAACAATGAGACAGATATTTAACCGGATGTACAAATGTGAAGCATCCGCTTGGCGTTTCAACTCACTACCAAATATGGTGATGAGAGGAACCCCCAGTGGCCGGCAGTAGGAGAAGATGGGAGCGAGATGGATTATGGCCGACATTCTGCTAATTTTCTCATTGATGAAACATTTGATCTCCATACAGTTTTCTGTTCCCAAAACTAGAATCTGTTATGAACAGAGTGGACTGCGTTTTGTAGACTTTACCCTTTGCAAACGTTTTTTTAAAATGCGTTGTTTAGAAGGAATGCAAAGGCACATTTAGTTATTGCACACTTCATAGAGTAGGCGTCCCCTAACGGAAATATACAGGTAAAATGTTTTTCCTTTATCCTTATTATTGTTAAGGAAACCGAGCAGCACATTCTCCCATAAAAAACGAAAGTCATCAAGAATATTAACAATTATAAATCTATTAATATCTTTCCATAATTTTTTACATGTAGACACTGCCAAAATAAATGCAAAACTGTTTCTGGATGCTCAACACAAAAAGTAGTTTGTAAAAAAAAAAAAAAAAAAAATCCCTTGTCAAAGTCAGGGTATGATGTCGCGTTGACGTGCTAGTCAGAACTAGGACACTCCGACTTGCTAACTGGTTGAACGTGTATAACTAGAACCACTAGCAAGTCAGACATGTCCGAGTTTCCTAGATCCGACTGGCACGTCAACGCGTCATTAGTCGAGAAACCTGCCTATTTTCCTCGAAAGTACGTAAATGTCCCGATTACAAAACTATACGATATTACAGAGAACAAGTTAATTATCTCACATCTCGTAAAAATATCCATAATGTTGCACTTGTTGTTGACGGAATTGATACTAATGTTGGGTTTTTGAGCTAGCGCCCAACGGACTCCCTGAAGGGAGAACTCGCCTTGTCCCAGAATGCACCGCGGGACCCACTGACGACGCATTGGCCGAGTTCAATGGAGTTTCCCATCTCCTCTAAAGTATATCTGTCATATCTGACACCTTTCCATCTGTTGTGTGAGAGTGTGCATGGTCATGGTTAACCGGATGGTAACGTCGGGTAACTCGGTAACTACAGACGCCACGGTAGCCCGCCCGTTCACAGTACATACACATAGGCGTTACTGGTCCTGTAGGTGTGCTAGGCTAGCTATGTAGCTATAAATTATCTGATGGGAGCTGCATTGCCACGAAACTTTAGTTTTGATCGATAACTGGTTATGAGAGACTAGTATAATCACCCACAACACGTCTGCAGTATGAAGCTAACACGGAAGTTGGTCCTGGCCAAAGCCAAGGCCTCGGATCTGGACAGTGTGAAGAAACTCAACTGCTGGTAGGTGGGAGGCTAGATGGGTTAGCTAACTATCCGATATGCAACTGATGGATGCTAGTTAGCTGACCATACTCATTTCTATAATGTGTCCAATGTTTTGTCTTTCTCTTTCAGGGGCTGCAACTTGACAGACGTGAGTATGCTTGTTTATTCTCAATTTCTCTGTTTCTCTGTTTTTAGCTGTTCTGGGTTGACAAAATATAATTTTAAAATCCCATGTTTAGCTAGCTAACTAGTTAGCTTTGTCTCAACTCTAAAGATCTTCCTTCCTTTTCCATCTTTCTCCTCCCTCCACCTGTCCTCTCTCTCTCCGCCCTTTCTCCATCCTCTCTCTCCGCCCTTTCTCCATCCTCTCTCTTTGCCCTTTCTCCATCCTCTCTCTCTCCATCCTCCCTCTCTCTCTCTCCTCCCTCCCTCTCTTAATTATCTCTCTCTCATCCCCTCTCTCTCTCTCTCCTCCCTCTATCATCCTCTCTCTCTCCTCCCTCATCTCTCTTCCTCCTCTCTCATCCTCTCTTCATCCTTTCTCCATCCTCTCTCTCCTCTCTCATCCTCCTCTCTCTCCTCCCTCTCTCCATCCTCTCTCTCCTCCCTCTTCATCCTCTCTCTCCTCCCTCTCTCTCATCCTCTCTCTCTCTCCCTCCCTTTTATCCCTCTCTCTCTCTCTCTCTCTAGATCTCCATATTACCCAGATACCCACATCGAGGTCCTGACTCTCAGGTTGGCTGTCACACACACACACACACACACACACACACACACACACACACACACACACACACACACACACACACACACACAGGGCTGTTATGGTGAACGTGTTACCGCCATACCGGCAGTCACGAGTCATGATGGCAGTCAAATTCCACCTGACCGTTTAGTCGCGGTAATTAGGCTTCTCCAAGCTCTGATGCTGCTGATGGTCAGATAGTAGCCTACCAAACTTGCTACCTGCCTGGTACTCAGCACTCTATTGTCCCTGTAATCACTCTCACATCAGTGCAAATGTAATGGAAAATCTAATCAAACACTTCATGAGAGCTCATGTTGCACAATATTTCTATAGGCTATGCAATTGCGCAAGAAAACAGAGTGATGGCCTCTATTAAAAAGAGGAGGATCCCATCAGATTTCTATAGGCTAAGCCTACTATATTTATTTCTCAACTTTCCTAATATTATGCACATTGCTTCCCTTTACAACAAGAGTATAGCCTACCTTGCTGGCATAAAAATAAACCACGAGGAAAAGCGTTCTCCATTCACTAATTAAGTGCATAGATTACATAACATATTTTTCTGCTGCCCCTGTTTCGAGACAGGTGCATGATAATGGTCCATTCTAAATCAAAACACATTTCACACATATATTATTTAGTATATGTAAAGACAAGATTAAATCAAGAATAGTCTGATGGCTGACAATATTAACCTATCACTTGTGAATTATATATTTTATTTAACTTTTATTTAACTTGGCAAGTCAGTTAAGAACAAATTCTTATTTACAATGACGGCCTACACTTGCCAAACCCGGACGACGCTGGGCCAATTGTGCACCGCCCTATGGGACTCCCAATCACGGCCGGTTGTGATACAGCCTGGAATCAAACCAGGGTCTGTAGTGATGCCTCTAGCACTGAGATGCAGTGCCTTAAACCGCTGCGCCACTCGGGAGCGGATAATGTTTGTATCACAACTAAAGTAGCCAAATAACTTCTTAAAATGAAGCACATTAATCCGCTTTACAAGGGGAGTAGAGCCTAACTGGCGTACATAAGCAGCGTGTGACTTTCCAGTTTGGGGAAGATACATTTCACCATAAAAATGCCCCTTTATAATAAAAGCATAATTGCATTTGCGGTCACTTTTGAGAATGGTGTTTTCCTGCTAATTGAACATTCGCTCTTATAGCCTACTTCTGTGTGGGCATTGCTGTGCTTATAATGTAAAGAAATATCCTAATAGTTTATCAACATTTTAAGCTAAACGTTCTGATCTGTTGCGTCAGCCACATTGCATATAAAAGGTTTCTTGATGCTAGTTGTATTAATGTGGGATCTAACGCATCCCACAACTGTCCCAGACGATGTTTGGAATATTTATTTCTGGCACAGAATAGGTCACCTGTTGTACTATGGGGGATAGTAGATTGATACAGAATATGTCACCTGTTGTACTATGGGGGATAGTAGATTGATACAGAATAGTGATTTTTCTGTTCGTTAGGCCTACTCATCTTGTTGGACAGTTCTTCCAATATCTTCAATATGCACCTCGGAATTGGATAAGGACACGTGCAGTTGTGTCTGTCTTCACTTGTAGCCTGTGAGGTCACGTGACGGAGAGCCATGTGAGTGAGAGGTGCTTCGGCACGCAGCAGGGAGAAGGGAATTATAATTATTATATTCAGCTGAAGGGCACAACGGCCACTGTCCGCAAAAGGCATGGATTCTTTTAGGAGGCATTACGGCCACACAAAGGGGATGCCACCGGGAAATTCAAGGCATTATCAAGTGCTTGTCAATTTGTGAATGAGAGACTGATGAAGTGTGTACAGCCTGTGCAAAAAAACAAAGCAGAGCTCATGGCTTTCAAGCAACTTTTTTCAAATCATCATTAGAGTCTCATCATGCAGCCTAACAATGTATTAAAAATCAAAACATATATCACAACTTTTGTAGAACAACTAAAATTACATTAATGACTCTAAATGAAGCATATAGGAGGACATGTTTCTTTGTTAGCCGCTCAACACAGAATAGCCGCATGTGAACACTCCCTCAAATCATTTGGAGAAAATATCCTATCTATTTTATTCAGCTTTGTTCAACTGTATTCTTCATACTATAAAATAAAACTATAAAATAATGCCACTGATTTCTAAGCAAATCTTAGAATCTTAGTCTGCTAAATGAACTAGTGTAGCTCACAGCCATATGGCATAGCCAGATCAGGACCTAACATAAGGACAACTGAGAGTTATGCTATCCTGTTCTTCTGAAATAGACTACATTTAACGGTCAATTACCGTGAGACCGGCAGTTATTTGCTTGACAATCACCGGCTGACAAAATGTCATGACCGCCACAGCCCTACACACACACACACACACACACACACACACCCACACACACACACACACTGTGCTCTGTCTGAGAGGAGAGCATGCAAGTTAACTTTTAGTTGTACTGTGTACACTATTATGGGCTCCCGAGATCGATTCCAGGCTGTATCACAGCCCGGCCGTGATTGGGAGTCCCATAGGGCAGGGCGCGCAATTGGCCCAGCGTCGTCCGGGTTTGGTCGGGGTAGGCGGTCATTGTAAATAAGAATTTGTTCTTAACCCGACTTGCTTAGTTAAATAAAGGTTCACTGTAACACTACGCTGCCTGCTGTGCATATGATAAATCAACCTTGACCACACCCTAACCAGGTCCTCTCTCTCCAGTGTGAACTCCATCTTGTCCCTGTCATCTCTGTCGGGCTGTGTGTGTCTGAGTGAGTTGTACCTCAGACGGAACCTCATCCCTTCTCTCTCAGAGCTCTCCCATCTCCGCCCCCTCACACGCCTACGAGTGCTCTGGTTGGCTGAGAACCCCTGCTGCGGAACAGACCCCAGCCAATACCGTCTCAACGTGTTGCGATGCCTGCCACGCCTACACAAACTGGACAACCAGGGTCAGTTGTCTTCATGTTTGTGTTTTGGGGAAGTATGCTTCTAGTACTGATATCCTCAAGCCGTAGGGGTCCAATTTAGGTTTTGGGCTGTCGCAACTGTGTGTGTGTAGTAACGTGTGTGTGTGTCCAGTGGTGACAGAGGAGGAGCTTACTTTCGCTCTAAACGAGGGAGAGGAGATAACCACACCCCCTGCGGCCGCCCAGAAGCAGTTCTCGACCAGTGGCCAGCCAGAGAACGTCAGCTCCACCAATGGACAGACAGAGACAGAATCAGAGAACGACCCCCTCAACTACAGTATGGAGGAGACCAAGTAAGACCCGCCCCTCACAACGTTACACACCTTTAACCCTGTCTCCTAAACCCTGTCTCCTAAACCCTGTCTCCTAACCCTCTACAGTAAGATCCGGGAACAGTTGGGGATGAAGCCTATTCCTAGAGACAAGTTCTCCTCCCCATCACCTCGACCTACAGCTAGGAAGGTAACAGACACTCCTCTGCTACCCAGACGGCACTCCTCTGCTACCCAGACGACTCCTCTGCTACCAGACGACACTCCTCTGCTACCCAGACGGCACTCCTCTGCTACCCAGACGGCACTCCTCTGCTACCCAGACGGCACTCCTCTGCTACCCAGAACGGCACTCCTCTGCTACCCAGACCGACAGCTCTCTCTGCTACCCAGACGGCACTCCTCTGCTACCCAGACGGCACTCCTTGCTACCCAGACGGACCCTCTGCTACCCAGACGGCACTCCTCTGCTACCCAGACGGCACTCCTCTGCTACCCAGACGGCACTCCTCTGCTACCCAGACGGCACTCCTCTGCTACCCAGACGGCACTCCTTACAGAGCGCGGTGGCTTCTTTTATTCTCCTAGCAGAGCGTGGCTATCTATTCTCTAGCAGAGCGTGGCTTTACTATTCTCCTAGCAGGAGGCGTGGCTATCTATTCCCTAGCGGAGCGTGGCTATCTATTCCCTAGCAGCGCGTGGCTATCTATTTTCTCTAGCGGAGCGTGGCTATCTATTCTCTACAGC
>NW_019944932.1:41782-49378 GCF_002910315.2 Salvelinus sp. IW2-2015
GAGCGTGGCTATCTATTCCCTAGCGGAGCGTGGGTATCTATTCCATAGCAGAGCGTGGCTATCTATTCTCTAGCAGAGCGTGGCTATCTATTCCCTAGCAGAGCGTGGCTATCTATTCTCTAGCGGAGCGTGGCTATCTATTCTCTAGCGGAGCGTGGCTATCTATTCCCTAGCAGCGCGTGGCTATCTATTCTCTAGCGGAGCGTGGCTATCTATTCTCTAGCAGCATGTATTCTGTCTGCCTTTTCTTAATCAGTGAATGAGTGTTTTTGCAAACTGCTTTGTGTAAATAGACTGCAATGCATTTTTTTTTTTACTAAATTTAAGAGTTGACAACATACATGCATGCAACAGTTTATACACACTGAACCAAAACATATATAAATGCAACATGTAAAGTATTGGTTCCAGTATTGGTTTAATGAGCTGAAATAAAAAATCCCAGATATTTTCCATACGCACCAAAAGCTTATTTCTCTCATTTTGTGCACAAACTTGGTTTATTTCCCTGTTAGTGAGCATTTCTCCTTTGCCAAGATAATCCATCCACCTGACAGGTGTGGCATATCAAGAAGCTGATTAAACAGCATGATCATTACAAAGGTGCACCTTGTGCTGGGGACAATAAAAGGTCACTCTAAAATGTGCAGTTTTGTCACACGACACAATGCCAGACGTTTAAAGTTGAGGGAGCGTGCAATTGGCATGCTGACTGCAGGAATGTCCACCAGAGCTGTTGCTAGAGAATTTTTTAATTTCTCTACCATAAGCCTCCAACATCGTTTTAGAGAATTTGGCAATACGTCCAGCCGGCCTCACAACCGCAGACCACATGCAACCATGCCAGCCCAGGGCCTCCACATCCAACTTCGTCACCTGTGGGATCGTCTGAGACCAGCCACCCGGACAGCTGATGAAACTGTGGGTTTGCACAACCGAAGAATTTCTGCACACACTCAGAAACCGTCTCGGGGAAGCTCGTTGTCTTGATCCGACTGCAGTTCGGCATTGTAACCGAGTTCAGTGGGCAAATGCTCACCTTCCAGGGGACATGTTTTGTTTCTTACTGGACCTCCGATGTGGATATATGTATAAAACATGTTTTATAAATTCAATAAATTGTATTCGTCAAGTGCCTTTGTTACAACTATGAAACAGAAAGTCACGGTGTTGGAACCTGGTTTAAGCTTATTTTTTATAACGAAAACAACAGTAGGCTAAACATCATTACAAGTGCTAAGTGTGCTTGATAACAGTGAAAATCATCCCAAAAGCAATAATGGCATAATGAGAGCCTGGTTCCTCTCTAGGTTTCTTCCTAGATTCTCTCAGATGGGTTCTGACCGTTTGTGCAGAAATTAGTCGGTTGTGAAAACCCACAATTCCTCTCTAGGTTTATTCCTAAATTCCTGCCTTTCTAGGGGGTTTTTACTAGCCACTGTGCTTCTACATCTGCATTGCTTGCTGTTTGGGGTTTTAGGCTGGGTTTCTTTATAAACACTTTGTGACATCTGCTGATGTAAAAAGGGTTTTATAAATACATTTGATTTGAATATAAGTGTTGGTATGATAGCAGTCGGTTGGAACATGTCACATGAACAACGAAAGCTGTTGTGTTGCTGATTTAGTTTCATGCTGAAGATGTAGTGCCGGCTCCCTCAGTGATGACATTCTGTGCTGATAATAGCCTGTAGAATTCTCATGTCACCATCCTCTCTCCTCTCACAGTTTCCTTTGGTGGCGGCGTGGGCACCTGCTCAATGCACACAGTTCTGGCTTTATTGCGCTCAGGTCTCAGAAGTGTAGGTTCAGGTTGAGGCTCAGAATCAGAAGAATACTCATCAGAGATGTCAACATGATTCATTTCTTCCATCGGAGTCGTTTTCATTCACATTTTCGTAGCAACGCTAATGAGTGCATCCATTCGTCTTGGTCTTCTTCCAGTGGTGATTTTAGCATGGAAATCTTGGTGGGGCAAACATTTTTGTTAAAGTTTTAGATGCCTGCAAGCAAAGCCACAACACAATTCTAAACAATACATTAATTGGACTATAACGGTGACAAACGGTTCCCACAAACTGCTAGGGCCTACATAAATCTGTCCCAACAGTAGAGCTGTTCTTTTCAGCACCATGGAGTGAATCCTTACTACTACTACACCTGGCTATCAGCGGAGCCTTGTCCGGCAGCAAAACAGTTCATTTACTGCCTTTTTAAAAAACATAGGTGATATGGCTGACTTGCTTAATCAAATGTGGTTTCTACTAACAATTGAGATGTACAAACTTTGGCATAGGAGGACGACGAGCAGATAAGAGGCAATCCGTAATTTCGATTAAGACGTTAATGAGCGAGCTAGGATGGACATAGTCAATAGAACTATTTGTTCAGCACTTTTGAAATGTACAGCGACAGAATTCAGAACATGGGCCGTTCTTAAAGTGTTCTCCCTGTACACCAAGTCAGAACCGTAGGATAAATAAAGGGGGCATATAAGCAGACAATGAAAGCTCTAACAATATTCAATGACTGTCCAAGACCTGCTGTAGACCTGCTGTTTTCAACTCTAGTGACCGCAGGAGCGGTAGAGATACTCTTAATGATCGGCTATGAAAAGCCAACTGACATTTACTCCTGAGGTGCTGACCTGTTGCACCCTCGACAACCACTGTGATTATTATTATGTGACCATGCTGGTCATTTATAAACATTTGAACATCTTGGCCATGTTCTGTTATAATCTCCACCCGGCACAGCCAGAAGAGGACTGGCCACCCCTCATAGCCTGGTTCCTCTCTAGGTTTCTTCCTAGGTTCTGGCCTTTCTAGGGAGTTTTTCCTAGCCACCGTGCTTCTACACCTGCATTGCTTGCTGTTTTGGGGTTTTAGGCTGGGTTTCTGTACAGCACTTTGAGATATCAGCTGATGTAAGAAGGGCTATATAAATAAATTTGATTTGATTACATTTCTCTAAAACAGGTTATAGGCTACATGTGCACCGCCAAGTCAGAACAGTAGGTGAAATTAAGAGGGGGAAAAGGACCCCATTATTAGGGTGAGGCACATGGCCTATCAACAACTTACTACACAACATACACTTAGTATTGCTTTCTTAGCAACAGTATGCCTGGCATATTACGTAATTTATGGAGCAGCATACAAGACATTTTTGGACTCACCTTGCTGTGCTGTGCTCACTTGAACAGGAAGGTGATGCGGTGGTCCTTCGCGGGCAAATTTTGTCATCAAATTCTGTCATTCTCTGGATTTACGGTGCTTTCATGACAACTGGGAACTCGGGGGGAAAAAACAAGGTCGAATCATGATGACGTCAGTGATCTTCAGGTCGGCAGAAGTCATGCTGGATTGACAGCATGGCCAATGTTGAATGTTTATAATTTTAAGTTTGGAAAAGAGACCCTTAAACCCAGACTTGGACCACACACCCATTCCACTGAATAGCAGGCTAGTGATTGCTTTGCAATGCTTGCAGTTAGCCACTGTTTCCTTCCAAACCACTCATTGTTGAATTTGTGATTTCCAACTTGTGTAATGTTTATGTCCAATGACCGATACGTTTTATCTACAATTTATCTTCATATGACAAATTGCCATTGATAAAATGCAATTGTGTTTGTTGTCCGTAGCTTATGCCTGCCCCATACCATAACCCCACCGCCACCATGGGGCACTCCTATCACAACCTTTACGTCAGCAAACCGCCCACCCACACGACGCCATACATGCTGTTGTAGACAGTTATATTTGGTGATTATATAATTATGCATCGTTCGCTTCCCCTCCTCATCAACTCATCCATTCTCCCCATCTCTTCCCCTCCTCATCAACTCATCCATTCTCCCCATCTCTTCCCCTCCTCATCAACTCATCCATTCTTCAACATTCTTTCCCTCATCAACTCATCCATTCTCCCATCTCTTCCCCTCCTTATTAACTCATCCATTCACCATCTCTTCCCCTCCTCATCAACTCATCCATTCAACCATCTCTTCCCTCCTCATCAACTCATCCATTCACCATCTCTTCCCCTCCTCATCAACTCATCATTCACCATCTCTTCCCTCCTCATCAACTCATCCCATTCATCCATCTCTTCCCCTCCTCATCAACTCATCCATCACCATCTCTTCTCCCTCCTCATCAACTCATCCATTCTCCACCATCTCTTCCCCTCCTCATCAACTTATCCATTCACATCTCTTCCCTCCTCAATCAACTCATCCATTCTCTCCCCATCATATTTAGTCCACCTTCATTTATTTTAATCTGTTATATGTGTGGAAATTAGTTTCGGTAGTTTAGGTTCACTTTCGAGGCTATTATCAGGGTAATTTTAAACTGGGCATCTTCAACTACCGGGAGGATGAGAGCAGGCCCTACTGTTGAGAAGAGGGGCAAAAGAGGAAATCATATAAAAAATGACATGCCCTCTTTATAACAGCATGTATGGCGTTGTGTGGGCGAGTGGTTTGTTGACGTCAAGGTTGTGATCAGATGGCCCCATGGTGGCAGTGGGGTTATGGTATGGGCAGGCATAAGGTACGGACAACAAACAAAATAGCATTTTATCTATGGGAATTTGAATGCACAGAGATACTGTGATGAGATCCTGAGGCCCATTGTCGTGCCTTTCATCCTCCGCCATCACCTCATGTTTCAGCATGATAATGCACGGCCCCGTGTCACAAGGATCTGTACACAATCCCGGAAGCTGAAAATGTCCCAGTTCTTCCACGATCCGCATACTTACCAGAACCAGAAATGTCACGTGTTAAGCATGTTTGGGATGCTCTGGATCAACGTGAACGACAGCGTGTTCCAGTTCCCGCAATATCCAGCTACTTCACACAGCCATTGAAGAGTGGAACAACATTCACAGGCCCCGATCACCAGCCTGATCAACTCTATGTGAAGGAGATGTGTCGTGCTGCATGAGCAAATGGTGGTCACACCAGATACTGACTGGTTTCTGATCCAACCCCTACCTTTTTTAAAAGGTTTCTGTGACCAACAGATGCATATCTGCATTTCCAGTCATGTGGAAATCCATAGATTAGTGCTTTATGTAATTGCCTTTAAGGACTGTTACCTTCTATGAACTCCAGTAAAATTCCTGAATTATTGGTTTGCTGTTTATGTATGTGTCAGTGTGCATCGTTGATGCTACTATTTCTTATATTTTTTAGCAATTAATTTTCTCAATTTTGAACTCTGCAATTATGGAAAGGGTATCCGTAAAATTAGCTTAGTTTGTTCTACACCTGTTGTATTCGGGCATTCCCGTATACTAGTTATATCACCTGTTATATATTCGGTTTCCCTGCTTTCACGGTAAAGTCTACACTTTGTTGTTTATTCGGGCAATTTCACTTTGTTTTTGACACATCTATATACTCTCATCCTGTTGTTCCATATGGGCAACCTCCATCCGGTAAAGTCTACACTGTTGTATTGGTCGACGGAACCTGGCATTTACGGACTTTACACGTGTAAGTAGTTCGGTACACCTTTTGATTTGTATTCGGCCCATTTCACGGTAAGAGTCCTACACCTGTTGTATTCGGGCATTTCACGTAAAGTCTACACCTTTGTATCGGGCATTTCACGGTAAGTCTACACCTGTTGTATTCGGTTTCGCATTTAAGGATCGTATACACCTGTTGTATTCGGGGCATTTCACGGTAAAGTCTCACCTGTTGTATTCGGGGCATTTCACGGTAAAGTCTACACCTGTTGTATGGCTCCGGCTCGGCTGGTTGGGCAACGTAAATGTCTACACCTGTTGTATTCGGCCATTTCACGGTAAAGTCTACACCTGTTGTATTCGGGCATTACGTAAAGTCTACACCTGTGTATCGGCATTTGACTAATAATGTTATTTGGTTGTGTGGAACAGCTCACCAAAGACAGAAAGCGGTAGGAAAGATGTTCCAAGTTATTATATCTACCAGTAAATGCGAAGCCAAGAATGGGTATGCAAACCATATCAAAATGTTCAAAGTCTTGGTTGAATATTTGTGAATGCGTAATTCAGTCGTCATGTATAGTCTACTTTGTAAATCTGACATTTCCTCTACGGCTCTTTGGCGATTGAAAAGTCATTGACGTTAGGTAACCGATTTAGAATTCTAAGCTCTTTGAATTGAAAAGTCATTGACGTTATGGTAACCAATTAGAAGTTCTAAGGTTACTCCGTGATTTAATTTCTGATCAGGTTTCATGAAAAATGTAGCCGCTTTTGGTTTGCTTCCTGATGTTTCATTTGAAGGGTGTTGCGCTAGTCTTTTGCGCTTGTTCCATGTGAAGGTATGACCAAGACAACATTGAATGTCGTCTTCAACCTGGTTTTCCATACAAAGCGTTCCATTACTAAAGGGAACCCGGTTTTTG
Organism: Salvelinus sp. IW2-2015; assembly: GCF_002910315.2. NCBI lineage: Eukaryota > Metazoa > Chordata > Actinopteri > Salmoniformes > Salmonidae > Salvelinus > Salvelinus sp. IW2-2015. The sequence goes on from NW_019944932.1 coordinate 48,193, forward strand.
GTCGCTTTCTCGTTTTAAAACATGATACAATAACTCTTCAACATATCAAATGGACAGACTGACTACTACCACATGGACAGACTTCATTAGTGTGTTTGTGTCAGACTGACTAGTCACATCATTAGTGTTTTGTGTCAGACTGACTAGTCACATGACAGACTTCATTAGTGTTTGTGTCAGACTGCTAGTCACATGGACAGACTTCATTAGTGTTTGGTGCAGACTGACTAGTCACATGGACAGACATCATTAGTGTTTGTGTCAGACTGACTAGTCACATGGACAGACTTCATTAGTGTTTGTGTCAGACTGACTAGATCAACATGGACAGACTTCATTAGTGTTTGTGTCAGACTGACTAGTCACATGGACAACTTCATTAGTGTTTGTGTCAGACTGACTAGTCACATGGACAGACTTCATTAGTGTTTGTGTCAGACTGACTAGTCACATGGACAGACTTCATTAGTGTTTGTGTCAGACTGACTAGTCACATGGACAGACTTCATTAGTGTTTTGTGTCAGACTGACTAGTCACATGACATTCATTAGTGTTTGTGTCAGACTGACTAGTCACATGGACAGACTTATTAGTGTTTGTGTCAGACTGACTAGTCAACATGGACAGACTTCATTAGGTGTGTTGTGTCAGACTGACTAGTCACATGGACAGACTTCATCTCAGTGTTATTTTGGGGTAGACATGGAAGAGTACCACATGAGGACAGACTTCATAGTGTTTGTGTCAGACTGAAGAGTCACATTGGACAGACTTCATTAGTGTTTGTGTCAAGACTGACTAGTCACATGGACAGACTTCATTAGTGTTTTTTGTGTCATGAACAGACTGACTAGTACCACATCATTAGTGTGTTGTTGCGTCGGAGCGATACTGTCTATTTAGTCAGGCAATGTTCCACATTATTTTGACATATAATTCAGAATGATAAAAAACATCATTTGAAATGTTTCAAGGAGTGCTCATAACCTGCCTCACATCCGGGTTGGGGAGCCCTAGCCGGCCATATTAAAAATAATCGTCAGGGAGAAAGAAAAACCACAAACCGTCCCCTCCTTTCGCGAACACGCTGTTGGGTATTCAAAAGAGGTTAAATATCGTAAAAATAACACAAAAATGAAACTTCACAATGATCCTTCCACTGGGATAACAACGGGTTTTAAACAC
>NW_019944932.1:52495-63940 GCF_002910315.2 Salvelinus sp. IW2-2015
TAAAGGCCAGTGTTATTAAAGGCCAGTGTTATTAAAGGCCAGGGTTATCAAAGGCCAGTTTTAGTAAAGGCCAGGGTTATCAAAGGCCAGTTTTAGTAAAGGCCAGTGTTATCAAAGGCCAGTTTTAGTAAAGGCCAGTTTTAGTAAAGGCCAGTGTTATCAAAGGCCAGGGTTATCAAAGGCCAGGGTTATCAAAGGCCAGGTTTATCAAAGGCCAGTTTTAGTAAAGGCCAGTGTTATTAAAGGCCAGGGTTATCAAAGGCCAGGTTTATTAAAGGCCTATACATTTGATTTGTTAACAGCAGCGCTAGATAGAACTTTGTGAAATAACGCAAATCTTGGCTACCTACCGCCTTTCCATCAGGATCGCTATGGAGAGCGCTGCTATGGAGACCACTGCGGTTGAGACTGTTGCTTTGGATGCATGTTCCCGCCCTCTGACGACTTCCTCTGGACCTCTTCTTCCTCTTCCTCCCTCTGCTCACAGCCTGGCTCTCATATCTCCTCAGGTTCCTACACACAAGGTGTTTGTTACTTCAGTGTGTGTGTGTGTGTTAAATTGAACCTTTATTTAACTGTGTTACCTCAGGTTGTGAGTGTGTGTTACCTCTGTAGGAAAATGTGTGGTCTGGAGCAGGCTGGCTGTTCTCCCCTGGTCTGCTCTCTGTGTCTAATCCGGCCCAGATGGATCCACAGCCTCCTGACAACAACAACAATACTGTGGGTTACACACACACACACACACACACACACACATTCCTCTCTCTTACCCTTTAACGTTCTGTGGTCTTCTGGGTGTCCACTTCTTCATGAGAACCCATTGGTCACATGACAAGGAAGTGGGATCTGATAGACCAATCAGAGAGAAGGGCTATTAGAATCAGACATCTGCACCTGCTCAGTAGGTTTGTTTTGCTAGGCAACACTCGGTGCAGGACTTCTCTGACGGGGTGGGTGTGTTTGTGTGTGTTCACCGTTGTCTGTTAGTTTGTCCAGCGGAGGGTGTCTTCTCCTCTTGGCTTCTCTGTGAAGTCTCTGACAGGTCAAACACAGACCAGGGGGAAGACTTAGTGGAGTGGCCTGAACCACGAAGGAGGGGCCAGAGACAATGCTGTCCAATGAGCAGCAGGATTCAGCGTCTGACTCTACGCCTCTTTCCGTCTGCCCCGCCACCATTCCACCAATCACAGCCTTTCCCTGGCTGACTGACAGCTCTAGCGGTGATGACCCACATTCTGAGACACTGTGGTTTCCATGGTGATGGTTAACCAGGTCATGATCCGTGGCCTTGTCTGAGATCACGATGCTTGAGTCAGCAGATTCCCAGCCCGGCCCTGCCCCTTCACCCTGCCCTCGCCGCCTACTACTCCTCCTCCTCATCCCCGGCTGGGCAGCAGGATCACTGGAGCCCCAGGCTTCCGAGGCCTTGTTGGAGGCTGAGCGACTCAGTCTGGATGGACGCATGGAGCTTCCCCACCTCACACAATACTGCAGATTCACCTGCAACACAGGGAGATCATTACACACACAAACCCTGCAATTCAGCTACAACACAGGGAGATCATTACACACATAAACCCTGCAGATTCAGCTACAACGCAGGAGATCATTACACACTAAAACCTGCAGATTCAGCTGCAACACAGGGAGATCATTACACACACAAACCCTGCAGATTCAGCTGCAACACAGGGAGATCATTACACACACAAACCCTGCAGATTCAGAGCTACAACAGCAGGGAGATCATTACACACACAAACCCTGTAGATCAGCTGCAACACAGGGAGATCATTACACACACCAAACCCTGTAGATTCAGCTACAACGCAGGGAGATCACACCCCCTGTTCTGGACCAGAAAACAACAAGGTCTGAAGGAGGAGTAGCTAAATAGCAAGTTGCCATTTCAGACAAAATATGTGGTATATTACCTGTATAAAATATTAAGGCCATGTTTATATTGAGCCTCATTTCAAACAGCCTCTTATTTACCACTTTCTTGCAGGTAGACCCCTTTTATACATATCAGTGGGTTAACTTAGTCAGGGAGGGGTGGGGGGGGGGGGGTGTTGTTAAAGTAACTGTCCAGTGTTTCCAGATTTATTTTAAATATGACCTATAATTAATTACAATACCAAACGTTTTAATTTAGTATGTTAAAAAGCAGCTTCTCTGTGTTGGAATGGTGTGGGCATACGTACCCCAACAACAAAGAGGGCGTATACCGGTCGTTAAATATACTCATGCAGGTAGACCGCTGATTGGCCAGCTCATCAAGAAGGAAATCCTCCTCTATGAGGAAATAGCAAGCATTTCTAAAACTGTCTGTTTGAGATACATGTTTTAGGTTGGGTTTTTAAGTGTTTTTTTTCTCAAATGTATGCCTTGGCCACAAATACGAGTATAGGTTGAGTCAACAACATTATTTGAGTGTGAGTTAACAGAATAGTAACTTAAGGTTAGATTTTCACTGGACAGTTGGTTTAAACCATGGGGGTTGTTTGCATTTCAAATTAGGGAGGTGTTTTAAACAATGGAGGTGTCAAACATCTACCTGCAAAAAAAGCAGAAGCATTCACACAAACCCAATTCCTGTATTTTGGTTACAGGGTCTGAAAATGCAGGAATCTTGACTAGTTCTTTCAAATCAAACCCACTTTGGGTGGGTTTGAAATGTATCATGTTTTTTTTCTTACCCCTATCCCTTTCAAATATACAAAAAAACAGACATAAACTTGTGGGATTTTGGTATGTGTATGAAAGGGATATAGTTAAATAACGATGTGTGAACTTTTCCTGTTGAAAAGCTATATCCCAAGTATAAATACTGTAAAGTACACACACTAAAGGGTAAAACAATATGTTTAGTAAAAGTGTTTTGAAATGTGCAAATTTCAAGGAGTAAGGCTTTCAAGGTGTTGAGGATCAATGAAGAGTTCAGATGTGCCTTTTGTTAACTAAACAAGGTGTTAACTGGAGGCGAAAAGGAGACATGGGTAGTACTTTAATGTTGTGCTTCTAGCTGCCTACCCTGATGTAGCCACCGGTCTCACCTCCTTGACTTCCTTGGTCTGTCGAATATTGAGACCTGTGAATAAAAGGACCAACTGTTTGCTGCCTAGCTAGCTATTGCCACTAACGTTACTTCCGTCTGTTGTTGTAGCTAACATGCTGCTAGCTAGCTAAGGTAAATGACTGCACTCAAATCTGACCAGCTAGCTACAACAAATGCCCAGCTAGCTAGTTGACTAAGCTAACATAGTTAGCTAACTTTTTGTTGTGTTTATGTTAGTCATCAGCGTCAAAACAGTACTGTATTAGCTGGCTAACGTTACTTACTGAGTCTCAAAATGTTCATAGTCTATCCGTTTAGAAAGAATCATGTCCGTTGTCTCCTGCTTTGAGCTTGCTAACTACCGTAACTAGATGTATGAAAGCAACGGACGGCGAGTGAAAGCAGATTTCGGTTAGGATCGAGGCCACAACAACTCACCCACAGACAGCACCTCTCTCGCGCAAAGCGCAATTCGAACTTCAGCGCATGCGCAATGGTGACSTGTTGTTCTCCAACGAACGGCTTTTTTTTTTTTACGGAACTTTTTGATGAACGTCGAGAACCGAATAGCATTGGGTAAAAGAGCCGTTCATTCGACTYCCTGATTTGCATTCTACTGCTTTTTTAGCTTAAAAAAAACAACGTTTTTCTGCAGATAAATTACAACATAGAGTGGGCGAATCCTAAAGTGGGCGAATCCTYACTGCAGAAACAATACATTGTGTCGAGAGCGTGTCAATCTAGTCCACTCTGATTTTTTTCAGWGCATAAAAACAGATGCACAATCGAGCGCATCCTGTCGGCAACTGCACCGCCCTCAACCTCAAGGCTCTCCAGAGGGTGGTGCGGTCTGCACAACGCATCACCGGGGGCAAACTATCTGCCCTCCATGACAMCTACAGCACCCAATGTCACAGGAAGGCCAAAAAGATCATCAGGGACAACCACCTGAGCCACTGCCTGTTCACACTGCTACCATCCAGAAGGCGAGGTCAGTACAGGTGCATCAAAGCAGGGACCGAGGGACTGAAAAACAGCTTCTATCTCAATGCCATCAGACTGCTAAACAGCAATCACTAACTCAGAGACGCTGCTGCCCACATTGAGACCCGATCACTGGACACTTTAATAAATGGATCACTAGTCACTTTATACAATGNATCACTAACTCAGAGACGCTGCTGCCCACATTGAGACCCGATCACTGGACACTTTAATAAATGGATCACTAGTCACTTTATACAATGCCACTCTAAATAATGCCACTTTAATAATGTTTACATATCTTACATTACTCATATCACATGTATATAATTGTATTTTATACCATCTATTGCACCTTGCCTATGCCTCKTGGCCATCGCTCATCCATATATTTATATGTACATATTCTCATTCACCCCTTTAGATTTGTGTGTATTAGGTAGTTGTTGGGAATTGTTAGATTATTTGTTAGATATCACTGCACTGTTGGAACTAGAAGCACAAGCATTTCGCTACACTCGCATTAACATCTGCTAACCATGTGAATGTGACAAATACAATTTGATTTGATTTGATAAAAAATAAATGCAGGCCATGTAATAATTGGGACAGGCAAAAACCCAATTGAATGTGCATTTCACAATCTGACATAATGGACGCTTACCTTTTGGGCTTTACATTGGAGATTTGCAAATTTGTTCATTCTATGTCGGTTTTTAAATAAAGGTTAAATAAATAAAATAAAAATTAAGCATTTTAAACGAAGAACCGTTTGGGAGTCAAATGAGCCGGCTCTTCTAACGTGAATGGAGCCAGCTGATCCGGCTCAGGAATGCCCATCTCTAGCGCCAAAGATCGACCACAGCCTCTCGTCATAGAGGACTGAACAAGCAAGGAGGTGGGCAGAGCCAAGCACCAGATCCTATTGGCGCGTTCTAGCATAGATCTGCATATTTTCGTTAGGGAACGCCTACTATGTGAAGTGTGCGTGTCCAATCACTAAATTAGCTTTTTGCACTCCTTCTAAACAACGATATTTTTTACAACTTTTGCAAAGTGTAAAGTCTCTAAAACTTAGTCCACTCTGTTCATAACAGATTCTAGTTTTCGGATAACTGTATTGAGACACGCTTTTTAATAAATTAGGAAATTTGCATTATTGGGCTTCCTCTCGGAAACACCAAGCGAATACTTCACATTTATACGTCTAGTTGTTCTATCTGTGACAGTACTGTGCAGTGAGTGTGGTGTTCCTGTAAACATGGCTGTGACTACATGTCAGATATAACCAATGAGGTAGAGGATGAGAGGCCCAAGACGGAAGTGCATGCAAGTAATGTCTTATGACTTGTTCGGAACGAGAAGGAAAATGGTTGCTAATTCGTGGATAAAAGTGGACCTTAACAGTGGATGATATCCAGGTAATTGAGTGGGAATGATCACTGGGGCGGTGGTTGCTGGTGGACCCGGGGTCACAACAGACAAGGAAGAAAATATAACATATTATGAGGGCCTCCTGAGTGGTCCAGTAGAACATATGAGGGCCTCCTGAGTGGCCCGGGTAGAACATATGAGGGCCTCCTGAGTGGTCCAGTAGAACATATGAGGGCCTCCTGAGTGGCCCGGGTAGAACATATGAGGGCCTCCTGAGTGGCCCGGGTAGAACATATGAGGGCCTCCTGAGTGGCCGGGTAGAAACATATGAGGGCCCTGAGTGGCCCAGTAAAAATATTGAGGGCCTCCTGAGTGGTCCAGTAGAACATATGAGGGCCTCCTGAGTGGCCCAGTAGAACATATTATGAGGGCCCTCCTGAGTGGCCGGGTAGAACATATGAGGGCTCCTGAGTGGCCAGTAGAATATATTATGAGTGCCTCCTGAGTGGCCCAGTAGAACATATTATGAGGGACTCCTGAGTGGCGCAGCGGTCTAAGGCACTGCATCGCCCTGCTAGAGGTATCACTACAGACCCGGTTTTGATCCCAGGCTGTGTTGCAGCCGGCCGCGACGGCGACCCATGAGGGCGCACAATTGTCCGGGCTAAGGGACGGTTTGGCTGAGAAGGAGCTGAGTGTAGATAGAAGCAGTGTGGTGAGGAGTGTTGGAGTCAGGTGCAAAAAGAGGGAGCCGTGCTCTAGTAAACCTGACTAGAGTATGGATGTAGTACCTGTGGTGAGGACCGCTGAGTTCAGAGATGGAACCTGACTGAGTATGGATGTAGTACCTGTGGTGAGGACCGCTAGTTCAGAGATGGAACCTGACTAGAGTATGGATGTAGTACCTGTGGTGAGGACCGTGAGCTCAGAGATGGAACCTGACTAGAGTATGGTGTAGTACTGTGGTGAGGACCGCTGAGTTCAGAGATGGAACCTGACTAGAGTAGGATGTAGTACCTGTGGTGAGGACCGCTGAGCTCAGAGATGGAACCTGACTAGAGTATGGATGTAGTACCTGTGGTGAGGACCGCTGAGTTCAGAGATGGAACCTGACTAGAGTATGGATGTAGTACCTGTGGTGAGGACCGCTGAGCTCAGAGATGGAACCTGACTAGAGTATGGATTAGTACCTGTGGTGAGGACCGCTGAGCTCAGAGATGGAACCTGACTAGAGTATGGATGTAGTACCTGTGGTGAGGACCGCTGAGTTCAGAGATGGAACCTGACTAGAGTATGGATGTAGTACCTGTGGTGAGGACCGCTGAGTTCAGAGATGGAACCTGACTAGAGTATGGATGTAGTACCTGTGGTGAGGACCGCTGAGTTCAGAGATGGAACCTGACTAGAGTATGGATGTAGTACCTGTGGTGAGGACCGCTGAGTTCGGGTCTTGTCCGAGGATGAAAAGGATGATTGGTCCAGTGGGAGTGAGATTTGTGGAAGGATGGATCCTTGCATTTTGTCTGATCCATATGTGGTGTCAGGTTGGGTGGAGAAGAGGTTGGGGACTGTTGAGTTGGTTGAGAGTAACTCGGAGTGGATTAGTGATGATTTATTGTGTTCTTCAGTCAGAGGGAGCGGGCCGTCTGATCAAATTTCAGAGGACGTCTCCAGCCTATCATTGTCCTCCCAATCAAAGGATCAGAGAATGAATCTGGTACTGAAAACATAAGCTACAGCTAGCTAGTGCAATTAACAACTGCAGTGCATAAGACGTGGTGGGTAGTTGACTCAGAGAGAAAGACAATAGTTGAACAGTTTTGAACAAATACATTTCTTCCAAAATGAAGGAGAAGCAAGACATAAATAGAGAGAGAGATTGTCCTTTTTTTCACTTTCAGTTTCACTACTTAGCTTGCAAAAGCAGCTAGCTAGTTTAGCCTACTGAAACACCTGCTCAACCAGAGGGATGCTATGTTAGCTAGCTGGCTATAACAGAGGGATGCAATGTTAGCTAGCTGGCTATAACAGAGGGATGCTATGTTAGCTAGCTGGCTATAACAGAGGTATGCTATGTTAGCTAGCTGGCTATGACAGAGGGATGCTATGTTAGCTAGCTGGCTATAACAGAGGTATGCTATGTTAGCTAGCTGGCTATAACAGAGGTATGCTATGTTAGCTAGCTGGCTATAACAGAGGTATGCTATGTTGCTAGCTGGATATAACAGAGGATGCTATGTTAGCTAGCTGGCTATAACAGAGGTATGCTATGTTAGCTAGCTGGCTATAACAGAGGTATGCTATGTTAGCTAGCTGGCTATGACTTTTCCAACACAACACTGGATCTCTTCCAGTCAAGTTAAGCTTTGGGTTGTATTAATGTATTGTGTTGATATCACAAGTTTACTGGAGAACTGAGACGAAGTAGGGACTCTGGACAGGGTGGATAAGGTTTAATTAAAAGCAATGTATTCAGAGGTAAAGATATCTGAAATAGCGTGCACGGACCCTTTCATCAAGCTCAAATGGAACTCTCTCGAAAGAAGCCCGATAACAGAGTGCATAGACATTTATATACAGCACAGAAAGTAGGTTGAGTCTGGAAGTTTGGTCCTCTGGTTGGTCCTGATGAGTTGGGCGAGGTCCCCTTCAGGCTAGTATCACTGTCTCATTGGTTCTGAGTAGGTTCTTTGTCTTCAGAAATGTTCAGCTAAACAGGAGATTAGGTGTGTGCGTAGATGTTCCTATTTTGACATTTCTGTGTGTCTCTGTAAAATGTTAGACTGAAGAGGAGATTTTGTGTGTGCGTAGATGTTCCTGTCTTATCAGTGTTTATAAAAAGGTTTAGTCCAGCCTCTCTCCTTGGGTATGTGTGTGTCTCAGTATCTCGTGAAATGCAGTACCAAGCCCACCTTTTTTATCGGTGTTTATGAAAGTCTGTGCCAGCCTCTGTCCTTGGGTGTGTGTGGGTCTCAGTATCTGCTTATGAGTTTGTGAGAAACCCTGTTTGGAAAAGAAGTTAGTTATAACAACGTAATAGTAATATGCTTTGTGTTATAATAAATGATATTTATTACAATTGCCACTGGGGCTCACCGGTGTAACTGCTTACTGACTAACACTGTAACGTTACTGCATGATTGTAGCGGGTTACTAGCGCGATAGTTCTATTAGTTATGTTGACTATGACGTTACTTTAGCTAATATGGGGACAACGATGTCGGCTGTGTGTAGGGGTTTGGCTTGGATTTTTTTTTCTCCGCCTGGTAGCATACAGCTGATGTGTTGTTCATTGAAGTCCACAAGCGAAGGAAGAGGTCAGGCAAGAGTGTGCAAACGGTATTGAATGACAATGTCTGTCATTCAAATTTTTCTCTTGCGTGTGCTGACCTACATTGTAAACTTTCATTCATAGCTAGGTTGTAGCAACCTCATGATGGTAGAGGGAAAATTAGAGTATCGGATGGGATGCGTCTGAATCCACCGCATCTGCCTATGTAACACTTCCTGCATCTACCTATGTCACTTTCCTGCAGGCTGTCGTATGTAAACTCCTCTGCATCGTGTCTAGTAACACTTCCTGCATCTGCCAATGTAACACGTTCCCGCCATCGTATGTAACTTCTGCTCGCCTATGTAAAACTTCCTGCATCTGCTCATATGGTAACTTACCTGTTCTGCCTATGTAAACTTCCTGCATCTGCCTATGTAACACTCCTGCATCCACCTACATGTAACACTTCCTGCATTGCTCTATATAAACTTCCCTGTCATCTGCTCTATGTAACTTACTTCTGCATCATGCCTATGTAAACTTCCTGCATCTGCCTATGTAAGCTCTCCTGCATCATGCTATGAACATTCCCTAGGTTGGTACACTTCCTGCCTGTTGTAATTCCATGCTTTTGCTTGCGATCTGCCTATGTACAATTGCCTGCTACTTGCTATGTAACACTTCCGTATCTTGTACACATTTCCTGCATTCTGCATTTATACACTTCGTCATGCAAATCCTGCCTATCTGTAACACTTCCTCGCATTCTATGAAACCTTCTGCCTGCCTATGTAACAATATTCCTGGCATTCCTCCGCCTATGTAACACTTCCTGCACTGCCTATGTACACTTATCTTTCTGCATCGCCTATGTAACACCTCTTCCTAGCATTCTCACCTATGTAACACTTCCTGCTTTCTACCTATGTAACACTTCCTGCATGTGCCTATGTACACATCTTTCCGTCATCTACCTATGGTAACACTTCTGCTGCATCGCCTATGTAACACTTCCTGCATCTCTGCCTATGTAACACTTCCCGCATCTTCATATGTAAACACTTCCTGCATCCGCTATGTTTCACTTACTCTGCAATCTGCACTGGCATTAGTTCTGTAACACTCCTTGCATTCACTATGTAACATCTGCTTTCTCGCATCTACCTATGTTAACACTTCCTGCATTGCCTTAGTTTTAACTCTTCCGCATTCTGGCTCTGATGGGGTATACATTGCGGGTTGCTTCCGCTATGTAACAGCTGTATCGCAGTTCTGCCTGGAGTGTGATACCTTCCCGCATCTATCTTTTGAGCACACTTCCTGCATGCCCTGGTAGGTTAATTCACTTTGCGGGCATGCTGGCTATGTAAGGGCACTGTTCTGTCCATCTTATCTATGTACCTTCTGCATCGTCCTATGTAACATTCTGCAATCGCCTATGTGGATTACCTTTCCTGCATCTTCTATGTACACCTTCTCGCTCCTTCCGCCTACTGAGACACCGGTTTCTGCATCTGGCCATATGTTAACACTTCTGCATCTATATGGTTATAACTTCTGCCAATTTTCTGCCTATGTAACACTTCCTGCATCTGCCTATGTAACACTTCCTGCATCCGCCTATGTAACACTTCCTGTATCTACCTATGTAACACTTCCTGTATSTACCTATGTAACACTTCCTGCATCTGAGGTGACAGAGCTACAGCTGTGTTTGTCAGACCATGAGACATTCCCGAAAATCTGTCTTCTAAACAAAATCATCTGTAGAGTCAGAACGGTTTGACAAAATACAATATTATGACCACTCTATGGAAAGATGAGACTCTCAGGAACACGATGATGTTCTCCACAACCTGAAGTCCTGAGTGGCGCAGCGGTCTGAGGCAGCGGTCTGAGGCAGCGGTCTGAGGCACTGTAGTTCATGGTTTAAATACAGGCTGCATCACATCCGGGCGTGATTGGGAGTCCTATTGGGCGGCGCACAATTGGCCCAGCGTCGGGGAAGGCCGTCATTGTAATTAAGAATTTGTTCTTAACTGACTTGCCTAGTTAAATATAAATAAAGTTGGTACAGCCGATCTGCCAACTTCTGTCTAAAGTGAACAGTTTGGGTTACACACTAAAATGATCCCTCTGTGGAAAGGTGGGAATCTCACATACAGTACCAGTCAAAGTTTGGACACACCTACTCATTCAAGGGTTTTTCTTTATTTTTACTATTTTCTATATTGTATAATAATAGTGAAGACATGAAAACAATGAAATAACACATATGGAATCATGTACTAACCAAAAAAGTGTTCTTTATATTTGAGATTCTTCAAAGTAGCCACCCTTTGCCTTGATGACATCTTTGCACACTCTTGGCATTCTCTCAACCAGCTTCATGAGGAAGTCACCTGGAATGCATTTCAATTAACAGGTGTGCCTTGGTAAAAGTACATTTATGGAATTTCTTTCCTTAATGCATTTGAGCCAATCCGGACAACAGGCCCTCCGATTTGACACACTGAACTCTGTCTGAGAAGTAGTTGGTGAACCAGGCGAGGCAATCATTTGAGAAACCAAGGCTATTGAGTCTGCCACCCCACAACACACACCATGCAATCTGGTTTCCGAGCTGGTCATGGGTGCACCGCAGCCATGTCAAGGTCCTAAACGATATTATAACCGCCATCGATAAGAGACATTACTGTGCAGCCGTATTCATCGAGCTGGCCAAGGCTTTCGACTCAATCACCACATTCTTATT
>NW_019944932.1:63965-73725 GCF_002910315.2 Salvelinus sp. IW2-2015
CTTAACTTTTTCAAACAGTCTTAACTTTTCAACTTAACTTAACTTTTTCAAACAGTCTTAACTTTTCAAAACAGTCTTAACTTTTCAAACAGTCTTAACTTGTCAAAACAGTCTTAAACTTTGTCAAAACAGTCTTAACTTGTCAAACAGTCTTAACTTGTCAAACAGTCTTAAGTTTAAAAACAGTCTTAAGTTTAAAAACAGTCTTAAGTTAAAAACAGTCTTAAGTTCAAAAAGCTTTGACTTACAAAGTCGTATGTTTTCAGTGAAAGTGTCTCTTATCTGTTATTATTCTAGATCAGACAGTCATTTAGACATCACACACACAGATCGGTAGTTACATATATCCAAACACTATACCTATACCCAACACACACACACACAGAGAAACACAAACACACACGCTTACACACACTAAACACACACACACACAAATCACACTGAAAATGCATTTGTTGTAAACTGACAATTAGTTAATAAAGCCAGCTGTGGTGAAACCAGACCTTTCTCTGTGTGTGTGTGTGTGTGTGTGTGTGTGTGTGTGTGTGTGTGTGTGTGTGTGTGTGTGTGTGTGTGTGTGTGTGTGTGTGTGTGTGTGTGTGTGTGTGTGTGTGTGTGTGTGTGTGTGTGTGGGTGTGTGTGGTGTGTGTGTGTGTGTGTGTGGGTGTGGGGTGCACGCGTGCATCTGCACCTGGTTTTAATTTGTTAGCTGTGAACCATATGTATCCTGTCTGGAGGTTTACCAGAGCTGGGTTACTGTTGTCATTAAATACTAATTCTCTATTGGTATTGGAGGACCTTCAACACAACACACTACAAGACATCACAACCAACACAACACAAGACATCACAACACACCACAAGACAAGACATCACAACACACCACAACACACCACAAGACACACAACAGACACAACACAACCAACACACCACAAGACATCACAACACATCACAACCAACACACCAAAAGACATCACAACACAACAACACACCACAACACACCACAAGACATCACAACAGACCACAACACAACCAACACACCACAAGACACCACAACACACCACAAGACACCACAACACACCACAAGACATCACAACACACCACAACCAACACACCACAAGACACCAGAACAACACACACACAAACACCCCAACACCACCCACAGAACACACCACCACACACCACATCAACACACCCCACTTCCCCACACCAACACACCTCACCACACCACCCACAACAACACACCAATGCAATCTGGTTTCCGAGCTGGTCATGGGTGCACCGCAGCCAGCTCTCAAGGTCCTAAACGATATTATAACGCCATCGATAAGAGACATTACTGTGCAGCCGTATTCATCGAGCTGGCCAAGGCTTTCGATCAATCACCACATTCTTATTGGCAGACCAATAGCCTTGTGTTTCTCAATGATTGCCTCGCCTGGTTCACCAACTACTTCTCAGACATAGTTGTGTCAAATCGAGGGCCTGTTGTCCGGATTGGTGCAAATGCATTAAGGAAAGAAATTCCATAAATGTACTTTTACCAAGGCACACCTGTTAATTGAAATGCATTCCAGGTGACTTCCTCATGAAGCTGGTTGAGAGAATGCCAAGAGTGTGCAAAGATGTCATCAAGGCAAAGGGTGGCTACTTTGAAGAATCTCAAATATAAAGAACACTTTTTTTGGTTAGTACATGATTCCATATGTGTTATTTCATTGTTTTCATGTCTTCACTATTATTATACAATATGAAAATAGTAAAAATAAAGAAAAACCCTTGAATGAGTAGGTGTGTCCAAACTTTGACTGTACTGTATGTGAGATTCCCACCTTTCCACAGAGGGATCATTTTAGTGTGTAACCCAAACTGTTCACTTTAGACAGAAGTTGGCAGATCGGCTGTACCAACTTTATTTATATTTAACTAGGCAAGTCAGTTAAGAACAAATTCTTAATTACAATGACGGCCTTCCCCGACGCTGGGCCAATTGTGCGCCGCCCAATAGGACTCCCAATCACGCCCGGATGTGATGCAGCCTGTATTTAAACCATGAACTACAGTGCCTCAGACCGCTGCCTCAGACCGCTGCCTCAGACCGCTGCGCCACTCAGGACTTCAGGTTGTGGAGAACATCATCGTGTTCCTGAGAGTCTCATCTTTCCATAGAGTGGTCATAATATTGTATTTTGTCAAACCGTTCTGACTCTACAGATGATTTTGTTTAGAAGACAGAGATTCGGGAATGTCTCATGGTCTGACAAACACAGCTGTAGCTCTGTCACCTCAGATGCAGGAAGTGTTACATAGGTAATACAGAATGTACATAAGATACAGGAAGTGTTACATAGGCGGATGCAGAAGTTTACATAGCAGATGCAGGAAGTTACTTAGCAGATGCAGGAAGTGTTACATAGATAGATGCAGGAAGTGTTACAGAGCAGATGCAGGAAGTGTTACATAGGCGGATGCAGGAAGTGTTACATAGGACAATGCAGGAAGTGTTACATAGGCAGATGCAGGAAGTGTTACATAGGCAGATGCAGGAAGTGTTACATAGATAGATGCAGGAAAGTTACATAGGCAGATGCAGGAAGTGTTACATAGGCGGATGCAGGAAGTGTTACATAGATAGATGCGGGAAGTGTTACATAGGCAGATGCAGGAAGTGTTACATAGGCGGATGCAGGAAGTGTTACATAGGTAGATGCGCGGAAGTGTTACATAGAGCAGTGCAGGAAGTGTTACATAGGTAATGCAGAAGTGTACATAGTAGATGCAGGAAGTGTACATAGGCGATGCAGGAAGTGTTACATAGGCAGATGCAGGAAGTGTTACATAGGCAGATGCAGGAAATGTTACATAGGCAGATGCAGGAAGTTGTACATAGGCAATGCAGAATTTACATAGCAGATGCAGAAAAGTGTTACATAGGCAGATGCAGGAAGTGTTACATAGATAGATGCAGGAAGTGTTACATAGCAGATGCAGGAAGTGTTACATAGGCAGATGCAAGGAAGTGTTACATAGGCAGATGCAGGAAAGTGTTACATAGGCAGATGCAGGAAGTGTTACATAGGCAGATGCAGGAAGTGTTACATAGGCGGATGCAGGAAGTGTTACATAGGCAAGATACAGGAAGTGTTATATAAAGCAGATGCAGGAAGTGTTACATAGGTGGATGCAGGACGTGTTACATAGGCAGATGCAGGAAGTGTTACATAGGCAGATACAGGAAGTGTTATATAGGCAGATGCAGGAAGTGTTACATAGCAGATGCAGGAAGGTTACATAGGCGGATGCAGGACGTGTTACATGGCAGATGCAGGAAGTGTTACATAGACAGATGCAGGAAGTGTTACATAGACAGATGCAGGAAGTTTACATAGGTAGATGCAGAAGTGTTACATAGGCAGATGCGGTGGATTCAGACGCATCCCATCCGATACTCTAATTTTCCCTCTACCCATCATGAGGTTGCTACAACCTAGCCTATGAATGAAAGTTTACAATGTAGGTGCACACACGGTCAAGAGAAAAAATTTGAGGTGACAGACATTGTCATTCAATACCGTCTTGCACACTCTTGCCTGCATCTTCCCTTCGCTGTGGACTTCAATGAACAACACATCAGCTGTATGCTACCAGGCGAGAAAAAAAAATCCAAGCCAAACCCCTACACACAGCCGACATCGTTGTCCCCATATTAGCTAAAGTAACGTCATAGTCAACATAGCTAATAGAACTATCTGCTAGTAAACCCGCTACAATCATGCCAGTAACGTTACAGTGTTTAGTCAGTAAGCAGTTACACCGTGAGCCCAGTGGCAACATTAAACAACCCAAAGCTTAACTTGACTTGGAAAGAAATCCAGTGTTGTGTTGGAAATCATAGCCAGCTACTAACATAGCATACCCTGTTTATAGCCACTAGCTAACATAGCATCCTCTGTAATAGCCAGCTAGCTAACATAGCATCCTCTTTTAGCCAGCTAGCTAACAATAGCAATCCTCTGTATAAGCCAGCTAGCTAACATTAGCATAACTCTGTTATAGCCCAGCTAGCTAACATAGCATCCCTCTGTTATAGCAGCTAGCTAACATACATCCCTCTGTTATAGCCAGCTAGCTACTAGCATCCTCTTTATAGCCAGCTAGCTAACATAGCATCCCTCTTTATAGCCAGCTAGCTAACATAGCATCCCTCTTTATAGCCAGCTACTAACATAGCATCTCCTCTGTTATAGCCAGGCTAGCCTAACACTAGAATCCCTCTGTTATAAGCCAGCTAGCTAACATAGCAATCCCTCTGTTATAGCCAGCTAGCTAACATAAGCATACCTCTGTTTTATAGCCAGCTAGCTAACATAGCATCCCTCTGTATAGCCAGCTAGCTAACATAGCATCCCTCTGTTATAGCCAGCAAGCTAACATAGCATCCCTCTGTTATAGCCAGCTACTTAACATAGCATCCTCTGTTATCAGCCAGCTAGCTAACATAGCATTCCTCTGTTTTATAGCCAGCTAGCTAACATAGCATCCCCTGTTATAGCCAGCTAAAGCTGAACTCATGCGGTCCTCACTACAGTACTACATCCATAACTCTAGTCAGGTTCCATTCTGATGCTCAGCGTCCTCACCACAGGCTACATCCATACTCTAGTCAGGTTCCATCTTCTGAGCTCAGCGTTCCTCACCACAGGTACTACATCCATACTCTAGTCAGGTTCCATCTCTGACTCAGCGGTCCTCACCACAGGTACTACATCCATACTCTAGTCAGGTTCCATCTCTGACTCAGCGCGTCCTCACCACAGGTACTACATCCATACTCTAGTCAGGTTCCATCTCTGAGCTCAGCGGTCCTCACCAACAGGTACTACATCCATACTCTAGTCAGGTTCCATCTCTGAACTCAGCGGTCCTCACCACAGGTACTACATCCATACTCTAGTCAGGTTCCATCTCTGAACTCAGCGGTCCTCACCACAGGTACTACATCCATACTCTAGTCAGGTTACTAGAGCACGCTCCCTCTTTCTGCACCTGACTCCAACTCTCCTCACCCACCACTGCTTCTATCTACACTCAGCTCCTTCTCAGCCAAACCGGTCCCTTTAGGCCCGGACCAATTCGTGCGCCCCTCATGGGTTTCCCGGTCGCGGCCGGCTGCCAACACAGGCCTGGCGATCAAAACCCGTCTGTAGTGATACCTCTAGCAGTGCGACCCATGCAGTGCCCTTAGGAAACCGCTGCGCCACTCAGGGAGGGCCCTCATAATATGTTCTACTGGGCCACTCAGGAGGCCCTCATATGTTTCTACTGACCACTCAGGAGGCCCTCATAGGATTCTTACTGGGCCACTCAGGAGGCCCTCATATGTTCTACCCGGGCCACTCAG
Source organism: Salvelinus sp. IW2-2015 (assembly GCF_002910315.2). Classification (NCBI taxonomy): domain Eukaryota; kingdom Metazoa; phylum Chordata; class Actinopteri; order Salmoniformes; family Salmonidae; genus Salvelinus; species Salvelinus sp. IW2-2015. Next base: position 69,367 of record NW_019944932.1, read on the forward strand.
GAGCCCTCATATGTTCTACCCGGGCCACTTCAGGAGGCCCTCATGTTCTACGGGCCACTCAGGAGGCCCTCATATGTCTACGCGCCACTCAGGAGGCCCTCATATGTTCTACGCCGCCACTCAGGAGGCCCTCATATTATCTACCCGGGCCACTCAGGAGGCCCTCATATGTTCTACTGACCACTCAGGAGGCCCTCATAATATGTTATATTTTCTTCCTTGTCTTTGTGACCCCGGGTCCACCAGCAACCACCGCCCCAGTGATCATTCCCACTCAATTACCTGGATATCATCCACTGTTAAGGTCCACTTTTATCCACGAATTAGCAACCATTTTCCTTCTCGTTCCGAACAAGTCATAAGACATTACTTGCTGCACTTCCGTCTTGGGCCTCTCATCCTCTACCTCATTGGTATATCTGACATGTAGTCACAGCCATGTTTACAGGAACACCACACTCACTGCACAGTACTGTCACAGATAGAACAACTAGACGTATAAATGTGAAGTATTCGCTTGGTGTTTCCGAGAGGAAGCCCAATAATGCAAATTTCCTAATTTATTAAAAAGCGTGTCTCCAATACAGTTATCCGAAAACTAGAATCTGTTATGACAGAGTGGACTAAGTTTAGAAACTTTACACTTTGCAAAGTTGTAAAAAATATCGTTGTTTAGAAGGAGTGCAAAAAAGCTAATTTAGTGATGGACACGCACACTTCACATAGTAGGCGTTTCCCAACGAAAATATGCAGATCTATGCTAGAACGCGCCAATAGGATCTGGTGCTGGCTCTGCCACCCTCCTTGCTTGTTCAGTCCTCTATGACGAGAGGCTGTGGTCGATCTTTGGCGCTAAAGATGGGCATTCCTGAGCCGGATCAGCTGGCTCCATTCACGTTAGAAGAGCCGGCTCATTTGACTCCCAAACGGTTCTTCGTTTAAAATGCTTAATTTTTTATTTTATTTATTAACCTTATTTAAAAACCGACATAGAATGAACAAATTTGCAAATCTCCAATGTAAAGCCCAAAAGGTAAGCGTCCATTATGTCAGATTGTGAAATGCACATTCAATTGGGTTTTTGCCTGTCCCAATTATTACATGGCCTGCATTTATTTTTTATCAAATCAAATCCAAATTGTATTTGTCACATTCACATGGTTAGCAGATGTTAATGCGAGTGTAGCGAAATGCTTGTGCTTCTAGTTCCAACAGTGCAGTGATATCTAACAAATAATCTAACAATTCCCAACAACTACCTAATACACACAAATCTAAAGGGGTGAATGAGAATATGTACATATAAAATATATGATGAGCGATGGCCAGAGGCATAGGCAAGGTGCAATAGATGGTATAAAAAACAATTATATACATGTGATATGAGTAATGTAAGATATGTAAACATTATTAAAGTGCATTAATGGAGTGGCATTGTATAAAAGTGACTAGTGATCCATTTATTAAAATGTCCAGTGATCGGGTCTCAATGTGGGCAGCAGCGTCTCTGAGTTAGTGATTGCTGTTTAGCAGTCTGATGGCATTGAGATAGAAGCTGTTTTTCAGTCCCTCGGTCCCTGCTTTGATGCACCTGTACTGACCTCGCCTTCTGGATGGTAGCAGTGTGAACAGGCAGTGGCTCAGGTGGTTGTCCCTGATGATCTTTTGGCCTTCCTGTGACATTGGTGCTGTATGTCATGGAGGGGCAGATATTGCCCCCGGTGATGCGTTGTGCAGGACCGCACCACCCTCTGGAGACCTTGAGGTTGAGGGCGGTGCAATTGCCGACAGGATGCGCTCGATTGTGCATCTGTTTTTATGCCTGAAAAAAAATCAGAGTGGACTAGATTGACACGCTCTCGACACAATGTATTGTTTCTGCAGTAGAGGATTCGCCCACTTTAGGATTCGCCCACTCTATGTGTAATTTATCTGCAGAAAAACGTTGTTTTTTAGCTAAAAAAGCAGTAGAATGCAAATCAGGAGTCGAATGAACGGCTCTTTTACCCAATGCTATTCGGTTCCCGACGTTCATCAAAAAGTTCCGTAAAAAAAAAAAAGCCGTTCGTTGGAGAACAACAGTCACCATTGCGATGCGCTGAAGTTCGAATTGCGCTTTGCGCGAGAGAGGTGCTGTCTGTGGGTGATTGTTGTGCCTCGATCCTAACCGAAATCTGCTTTCACTCGCCGTCCGTTGCTTTCATACATCTAGTTACGGTATTAGCAAGCTCAAAGCAGAGACAACGACATGATTCTTTCTAAACGGATAGGACTATTGAACATTTTGAGACTAAGTAAGTAAACGTTAGCCAGCTAATACAGTACTGTTTGACGCTGATGGCTAACATAAACACAACAAAAAGTTAGCTAACTATGTTAGCTTAGTTCACCAGTGAACTAGCTAGCTGTCAGATTTGAGTGCAGTCATTTACCTTAGCTACTAGCAGCATGTTAGCTACAACAACAGACGGAAGTAACGTTAGTGGCAATAGCTAGCTAGCAGCAAAACAGTTGGTCCTTTTATTCACAGGTCTCAATATTCGACAGACCAAGGAAGTCAAGGAGGTGAGACCGGTGGCTACATCAGGGTAGGCAGCCTAGAAGCACAACATTAAAAGTACTAACCCATGGCTCCTTTTCGCCTCCAGTTAACACCTTGTTTAGTTAACAAAAGGCACATCTGAACTCTTCATTGAGATCCTCAACACCTTGAAAGCCTACTCCTTGAAATTGGCACATTTCAAAACACTTTTAACTAAACATATTTTGTACCCTTATGTGTGTTACTTTACAGTATTTATACTTGGATATAGCTTTTCAACAGAAAAAGTTCACACATCGTATTTAACTATATCCCTTTCATACACATACCAAAATCCCACAAGTTTATGTCTGTTTTTTGTATATTTTGGAAGGGATAGGGTAAGAAAAAAAAACATGATACATTTTCAAACCCACCCAAAGTGGGTTTGATTTGAAGAACTATCCAAGATTCCTGCATTTTCAGACCCTGTAACCAAAATACAGAATTGGGTGTTGTGGTGTGAATGCTTCTGCTTTTTTGCAGGTAGATGTTTGACACCTCCATTGTTTAAAACACTCGCCTTAAAATTTGAAAGGCCCAAAATCAACCCCCATGGTTTAAGCAACTGTCCAGTGAAAATCTAACCTAAGGTTACTATTCTGCTCTAACTCACACTCAAATAATGAGTATGAACGCGCGGACCCTATACTGTGATTGTGTGGCCAACAGCATTACTTAGAGCAAAAAAAAAACACTTAAAAACCCGAACCAAAACAGTGAGATCTCAAACAGACAGTTATTAATCTCTCTCTGGACTGTTTGAAAAGTTAAGACTGTTTGAAAAGTTAAGACTGTTTGAAAAGTTAAGACTGTTTGAAAAGTTAAGACTGTTTGAAAAGTTAAGACTGTCTGAAAAGTTAAGACTGTTTGAAAAGTTTAGACTGTGTGAAAAGTTAATACTGTCTGAAAAGTGAAGACTGTTTTGCCAGACATTGACACTGTGTGTAACTCCTTCCACTAGAATATCACATTTAGTGTAAAATACAGACGTACTGATACAGACCTCACAGAGAGGGACCTCTTATAGAAAAACACAATACAAAAATCAACAACAACAACAATGGACCTACAGCTGCAACATCTTACACATTCAATATCAGTAACTCTCTGATAAGAGAGGCTTTGGTTGTTTGCGCTCATCTAGTTAATGGTGGAATCTGTCATTTAACTAATTTAAAAGATTCAACAATCTGGAGTCTCTTGTGTCTTTCGGACGAGCTAGAAGTTTAGCTTCCAAGTTCTGCCATTTTGCTAAAACCTAGAAACCCACAGAGCACCATATGACTTTAATTCAGAACCCACAGAGCACCATATGACTTTAATTCAAAACCCAGAGAACACCTTTTTGTTTATTTTTCATAACTGAAACGATTCTTACGGACTGCAGCTTTAACAGCTCGTTAGAACACAGCTCGTTAGCTCTAACGAGCTGGTTAGCTCATTAGCAGACCCAGCGGATGAAGCGTTCGAAGAAGGTGGGTTTCCCCAGCGTGGCGTAGTCCTCTCCTCTGAAGATGGCCGACGTGTCTCCCAGGGCAACCTTCCTCAGCACTTCCTGGTCCGTGTCGGTCCCCATGGCGATCACCGTGGGAATACCCTCGGCCCGCCGCATGGCTGAGACACCCTCCTCCAGGCTGTCGCCCGCGGTGATGCCGTCGGTGATAAAGACGAAGGACAGTTCAGCGTTACGACGTGCCAGGCGACTGCCCTGTAGACCACACAGAGAGACAGTACAGTTATACAGCGTTAGGACTGCCAGGCGACTGCCCTGTAGA
>NW_019944932.1:76532-82451 GCF_002910315.2 Salvelinus sp. IW2-2015
AATTACTCTAGCACCCACTGTTAATACTCTAGCACCCTCCACTGTTCAATACTCTAGCACCCTCCACTGTTAAATACTCTAGTACCCTCCACTGTTTTCAATACTCTAGTACACCTCCACTGTTTTCAATACTCTAGTACCCTCCACTGTTCAATACTCTAGCACCCTCCACTGTTTGCAATACTCCAGCACCCTCTACTGTTCAATACTCTAGACCCTCCACTGTTCAATACTCTAGCACCCTCCACTGTTCAATACTCTAGCACCCTCCACTGTTTTCAATACTCCAGCACCCTCTACTGTTCAATACTCTAGTACCCTCCACTGTTCAATACTCTAGCACCTCCCCTGTTCAATACTCTAGCACCCTCCACTGTTCAATACTTAGCACCCTCCACTGTTCAATACTCTAGTACCCTCCACTGTTCAATACTGTAGCACCCTCCACTGTTCAATACTCTAGCACCCTCCACTGTTCAATACTCCGGCACCCTCCACTGTTCAATACTTCTAATACCCTCCACTGTTCAATACTCTAGCACCCTCCACTGTTTTCAATACTCTAGTACCCTCCCACTGTTTCAATACTCTATACCCTCCACTGTTCAATAAATCTAGCACCCTCCACTGTTCAATACTCCAGCACCCTCCACTGTTCAATACTCTAGCACCCTCCCCTGTTCAAACTCTAGCACCCTCCACTGTTTTCAATACTCCAGCACCCTCTACTGTTCAATACTCTAGTACCCTCCACTGTTCAATACTCTAGCACCCTCCACTGTTCAATACTCTAGCACCCTCCACTGTTTCAATACTCCAGCACCTCTACTGTTCAATACTCCAGCACCCTCCCCTGTTCAATACTCTAGCACCCTCCACTGTTTTCAATACTCCAGCACCTCTACTGTTCAATACTCAGTACCCTCCACTGTTCAATACTCTAGCACCCTCCACTGTTCAATACTCTAGCACCCTCCACTGTTTTCAATACTCCAGCACCCTCTACTGTTCAATACTCTAGTACCCTCCACTGTTCAATACTCTAGTACCCTCCACTGTTCAATACTCTAGCACCCTCCACTGTTCAATACTCCAGCACCCTCCACTGTTCAATACTCTAGCACCCTCCCCTGTTCAATACTCTAGCACCCTCCACTGTTTCAATACTCCAGCACCCTCTACTGTTCAATACTCTAGTACCCTCCACTGTCAATACTCTAGCACCCTCCACTGTTCAATACTCTAGCACCCTCCACTGTTTTCAATACTCCAGCACCCTCCCACTGTTCAATACTCTAGCACCCTCCACTGTTCAATACTCTAGTACCCTCCACTGTTCAATACTCTAGCACCCTCCACTGTTCAATACTCTAGCACCCTCCACTGTTCAATACTCCAGCACCCTCCCCAGTTTTCAATACTGTAGCACCCTCCACTGTTTCAATACTCCAGCACCCTCCACTGTTCAATACTCTAGTACCCTCCACTGTTCAATACTCCAGCACCCTCCCAGTTTTCAATACTGTAGCACCCTCCACTGTTCAATACTACAGCACCCTCCACTGTTCAATACTCTAGTACCCTCCACTGTTCAATACTCCAGCACCCTCCACTGGTTTCAATACTCCAGCACCCTCCCAGTTTTCAATACGTAGACCCTCCACTGTTCAATACTCCAGCACCCTCCCCAGTTTTCAATACTGTAGCACCCTCCACTGTTCAATACTCCAGCACCCTCCACTGTTCAATACTCCAGCACCCTCCACTGTTCAATACTCCAGCACCCTCCACTGTTTCAATACTCCTGATGCTGTATAACTGTACTGTCTCTCTGTGTGGTCTACAGGGCAGTCTCCTGGCAGTCCTAACGCTGTATAACTGTACTGTCTCTCTGTGTGGTTACAGGGCAGCTCCTGGCAGTCCTAACGCTGTATAACTGTACTGTCTCTCTGTGTGGTCTACAGGGCAGCCTCCTGGCAGTCCTAACGCTGTATAACTGTACTGTCTCTCTGTGTGGTCTACAGGCAGTCTCCTGGCAGTCCTAACGCTGTAAACTTACTGTCTCTGTGTGGTCACAGGCAGCCTCCTGGCAGTCCTAACGCTGTATAACTGTACTGTCTCTCTGTTGGTCTACAGGCAGTCGCCTGGCAGTCCTAACGCTGTATAACTGTACTGTCTCTCTGTGTGGTCTACAGGGCAGCCTCCTGGCAGTCCTAACGCTGATAACTGTACTGTCTCTCTGTGTGGTCTACAGGCAGTCGCCTGGCAGTCCTAACGCTGTATAACTGTACTGTCTCTCTGTGTGGTCTACAGGGCAGTCGCCTGGCAGTCCTAACGCTGATAACTGTACTGTCTCTCTGTGTGGTCTACAGGGCAGTCGCCTGGCACGTCTAACGCTGTATAACTGTACTGTCTCTCTGTGTGGTCTACAGGGCAGTCGCCTGGCAGTCCTAACACTGTATAACTGTACTGTCTCTCTGTGTGTCTACAGGGCAGTCGCCTGGCAGTCCTAACGCTGTATAACTGTACTGTCTCTCTGTGTGGTCTACAGGGCAGTCGCCTGGCAGTCCTAACTGCTGTATAACTGTACTGTCTCTCTGTGTGGTCTACAGGCAGTCGCCTGGCAGTCCTAACGCTGTATACTGTACTGCTCTCTGTGTGTCTACAGGGCAGCCTCCTGGCAGTCCTAACGCTGTATAACTGTACTGTCTCTCTGTGTGGTCTACAGGGCAGTCTCCTGGCAGTCCTAACGCTGTATAACTGTACTGTCTCTCTGTGTGGTCTACAGGGCAGTCGCCTGGCAGTCCTAACGCTGTATAACTGTACTGTCTCTCTGTGTGGTCTACAGGGCAGTCGCCTGGCAGTCCTAACGCTGTATAACTGTACTGTCTCTCTGTGTGGTCTACAGGGCAGTCGCCTGGCAGTCCTAACGCTGTATAACTGTACTGTCTCTCTGTGTGGTCTACAGGGCAGTCGCCTGGCAGTCCTAACACTGTATAACTGTACTGTCTCTCTGTGTGGTCTACAGGGCAGTCGCCTGGCAGTCCTAACGCTGTATAACTGTACTGGTCTCTCTGTGTGGTCTACAGGGCAGTCCTGGCAGTCCTAACGCTGTATAACTGTACTGTCTCTCTGTGTGGTCTACAGGGCAGTCGCCTGGCAGTCCTAACGCTGTATAACTGTACTGTCTCTCTGTGTGGTCTACAGGGCAGTCGCCCTGGCAGTCCTAACGCTGTATAACTGTACTGTCTCTCTGTGTGGTCTACAGGGCAGTCCCTGGCAGTCCTAACGCTGTATAACTGTACTGTCTCTCTGTTGTGGTCTACAGGGCAGTCGCCTGGCAGTCCTAACGCCTGGATAACTGACTGTCTCTCTGTTGGTCTGGTACACCCACCAAGCACGTTACTTAATCGTTCTTCCTTTCTAATCTGTGAAATCCCCTTCTACCTTTATAGTTTGTTAATTCTTTAAATCTCTGGTTTTATTATCATTGTTCAGCCTCAGGGTGATGGGATGTCATGTTAATGTAAACATTTAAATGTTTTCCACGTCAAAGCACATTTGGTTATTTGTTGCCAATCGAGGAAGTACAGAGAACGAGTTAATGTTAGTTAAGGTTAGTTAAGGTTAGTTAATGATAGTTAAGGTTAGTTAAGGTTAGTTAATGTTAGTTGAGGTTAGTTAGTGTTAGTTAATGTTAGTTAAGGTTAGTTAATGTTAGTTAAGGTTAGTTGAGGTTAGTTGAGGTTAGTTAAGGTTAGTTAAGGTTAGTTACGGTTGGTTAATGTTAATTAAGGTTAGTTAAGGTTAGTTAATGTTAGTTAATGTTAGTTAATGGTAGTTAAGGTTAGTTAAGGTTAGTTAATGTTAGTTAGGGTTAGTTAATGTTAGTTAGGGTTAGTTAAGGTTAGTTAAGGTTAGTTGAGGTTAGTTAAGGTTAGTTAAGGTTAGTTACGGTTGGTTAATGTTACTTAAGGTTAGTTAATGTTAGTTAATGTTAGTTAATGTTAGTTAATGGTAGTTAAGGTTAGTTAAGGTTAGTTAATGTTAGTTAGGGTTCGTTAGGGTTAGTTAATGTTAGTTAGGGTTAGTTAAGGTTAGTTAAGGAACAAGTCAAAATCAGAATGAAAATCTTTAAATCTCAATACTCAGAATGATCTTACCAGTTTTACAGGGCAGGTCAGGACACACGATCACAGGGTCTAAGAGAGAAGTTATTCATCATTTATCTCTGTTATACAAGTACTATGTGTACAAGAGAATGTGTGTGTTTACTGTATGTTGTATGTAGGTGTGTGTGTGTGTGTTACCTGGGCAGAGCCGGTCTTATCTTGTCGATGAATCCTCTGCACCGAGATCGTGCGAAGCGTGCTCATCCCAGCACCTACCGTGCCTCTTGACAGGCTATACTCTTCAGGCTCTCATATCTCCCTCTATCTGTCAAACATGTCCCCTATATCCTATAGGCGCTCACATCCCATCACTGGGGTCGCGTGCTCACGCACACACACAACACACACACACAAATAACACACATCACAAATCATCAGAATAGGTGGGCACACACAGCTGATAAACACATGTGACCCTCCTCTGCGACACATCCACACACACACACACACACACAACGCATCCACACATCCCCCACGACACACACAACAGCTCCATCTCCCGTGTCTGGTACCGGTGCAGAAGGTATGTGAGCAGTGAGTCGTCGTCCCTGGGTGTCGAACCGTCGTGCCTGTGATGACCACAGGTGACGTTGGCTTTGCTCGGCGGCTGTCCCTTAATCAGGTGGTCGTAGGCGGTACTTCAGCGCTGACGGGGGTCCCAGTCCATCGGCTATCCACTCAGAACTCTTCACTGCATTTAGCCTGAAGACAGACGACAGTGTCAACGTTCCTGACAGCTGTTTTTCTGTTAGTTTTTTGTAATGTGTTAGAGTTGGTCAGGACGTGAGTTGGGTGGGCAGTCTATGTTTTCTTGTTTCTATGTTGGTTTTTGGGTAACGCTGATAAAACTGGTTCTCATTAGAGGCAGGTGGTTTTTTCATCTCCTTGATTGAGAATATATTAAAGGTAGGTGTTGTGCAATTGTTTGTCGTGGGTGGTTGTCCTCCTGTGCTGTGTCTATGTTGCACCCATACGGGACTGTTTCGGTTCCTTTCGTCATTTTGGTAGTATTTTCCTGTTCGTGAGTTTTCTTCGTGTTTCATGTAAGTTCGTCGTCCAGGTTGTCTACTCCGTTTGTTGTTTTGTTAGTTTCAAGTTTTTGAAAGTTCGTGTTTTCGTGTTTTGCTTTAATAAATAATGTCATATCAAGACGCTTGCATTTTGGTTACAATCCTTGCTCTCTCTGTTACAGGACAGGCAGAGGGTGGGAAGGGTGTTTAGCACACTGGCTCGGGGAGATAATGCAATTCTTCAGGTCTCATCCTGCAAAGGGGTCAGGCCGAGGGAGGGCGGGGGTGTGGTGTGTTTATGGTCTCAGTCTGGGTTCGAAGGTCAAAACTCAGGCGAATCTGAACACCACAAGACTGTGTCGCCAGCTGAGCTTAAAGCCTTAGGCATTAACTTGGGGAGCTAATACAAGTCTTCAGGTGTCAGGTAATGTTAGACTTGTGGTGTGCTCACTTTCAAGACAGACAGGGTCACATATTATTGTTATATCGTTAATTTATTATTATTATTATTTTTACTTGAGGTAGAAGGTCACATCATTATTGTTATAATTGTTTATTATTAGTATTATTATTATTATTATTAATATTCTTGAAGGTAGAGGTCACATATTATTGGTATATAGTTTATTATTGTTATTATTGTTATATTACCTTGAGTAGGACGATTACAATCCTATAGTGCAGAATCAATTCCTAAAAGATAGGCTATATCCTATATGCTAATCGCCTCCTAAAGA
>NW_019944933.1:0-36321 GCF_002910315.2 Salvelinus sp. IW2-2015
TGCTGTGGTAGCCATAATGGTTAAGTGTGCCTTGAATTCTCAATAAAAATCACCAACAGTGTCACCAGCAAAGCACCCCCACACCATGACACCTCCTCCTCCATGCATCACGGTGGCAACCACACATGCGGAGATCATCCGTTCACCTACTCTGTGTCGCACAAAGACACGGCGGTTGGAACCAAAAATCTCAAATTTGGACTCATGAGACCAAAGGACAGATTTCCACCAGTCTAATGTCCMTTGATCGTGTTTCTTGGCCAAAGCAAGTCTCTTTTTCTTATTGGTGTCCTTTAGTAGTGGTTTCTTTGCAGCAATTCGACCATGAAGGCCTGATGCACGCGGTCTCCTCTGAACAGTTGATGTTGAGATGTGTCTGTTACTTGAACTCCGTGAAGCATTTATTTGGGCTACTATCTGAAGTGCAGTTAACTCTAATGAACTTATCCTCTGCAGCAGAGGTAACTCTGGGTCTTCCTTTCCTGTGGCGGTCCTCATGAGAGCCATTTTCAACATAGCGCTTGATGGTTTTTGCGACTGCACTAGAATAAACTTTGAAAGTTCTTTCAATTTTCCGTATCGACTGACCTTCATGTCTTAAAGTAATGATGGACTGCCGTTTCTCTTTGCTTATTTGAGCTGTTGTCGTCATAATATGGACTTGGTCTTTTACCAAACAGGCCTATCTTCTGTATACCACCCCTACGTTGTCACAACACAACTGATTGGCAAAAACGCGTTAAGGAATAGAATTCCACAAATTAACTTCTAACAAGACACACCTGTTAATTGAATTTCATTTCAGGTGACTACCTCATGAAGCTGGTTGAAAGAATGTCAAGTGTGGAAAGCTGTCATCAATGTGTGTTTAACACATTTTAGGTTCCTACATGATTCCATGTGTGTTATTTCATAGTTTTGATGTCTTCACTATTATCCTACAATGTAGAAAACAGTAAAAAATAAAGAAAACCCTTGAATGAGTAGGTGTTCTAAAACTTTTGACTGGTACTGTATATATTTTTTAAGTATAATAATATGTTTTAATGTATGTGCATTGAGTGTGGGAAATGTGCTTTACAAAACATAATTATTGTTATAAAAAAATTATGAAACGACTCGTGAAACTGGAATGAAGGATAGATCCCATTAATATACAAGGTCAAGCACTTTTCATGCTTTGTCTTCACATGATAAACACATCTGGACTCTGAGACCTTCCTGTTCCAAGTGGGTGTCATGTAAAAGTAGACAATAGCAGACAACAGGATTCTTAGTGAAAGGGCTGTTGTTGAACGTTTGCTTGACTTATACACCACCGTCCAAAAGTTTAGGGTCACTTAGAAATGTACTTGTTTTTAAAAGAAAAGCATTTTTTTGTCCATTAAAATAACATCAAATTGATCAGAAATACAGTGTAGACATTGTTAATATTGTAAATGACTATTGTAGCTGGAAATTGATGATTTTTAATGGAATATCTACATAGGTGTACAGAGGCCCATTATCAKCAACCATCACCACTGTGTTCCAATGGCACGTTGTGTTRGCTAATCCAAGTTTATCATTTCAAAAGACTAATTGATCATTAGAAAAACCTTTTGTAATTATGTTAGCACAGCTGAAAACTGTTGTCCTGATTAAAGAAGCAATAAAACTGTCCTTCTTTAGACTAGTTGAGTATCTGGAGCATCAGTATTTGTGGGTTCAATTACAGGCTCAAAATAGCCAGAAACAAAGAACTTTTCTTCTGAAAACTCATCACTCTATTCTTGTTCTGAGAAACGAAGGCATTCCATGCGAGAAATTGCAAAGAAACTGAAGATCTCTACAACGCTGTGTACTACCCCCTTCACAGAACCGCGCAAACTGTATCTAACCAGAATAGAAAGAGGAGTGGGAGGCCCCACTGCACAACTGAGCAGAGGACAAGTACATAGTGTCTAGTTTTAGAAACAGACGCCTCACAGTCCTCAACTGGCAGCTTCATTAAATAGTACCCGCAAAACACCAGTCTCAACATAACCAGTGAAGAGGGAACTCCGGGATGCTGGCCTTCTAGGCGTTTTACAGAATTTGGCAGTACGTCCAACCGGCCTCACAACCACAGATCATGTGTAACAATGCCAGACCAGGCCCTCCACATCAGGCTCTTCACCTGCAGGATCGTCTGAGACTAGCACCCAGACAGCTTATTAAACTGAGTATTTCTGTCTGTAATAAAGCCTTTTTATGGGGAAAAACTAACTCTGATTGGCTGGGGCTGTTGCATTTTATATTTTTGTTCAGTATTCAATAACATTCTCAGTAACGGTTACAGAAATATATTTTCTTGTTACAACTGTGATGTTGTTATTCTACATTAGTGAATGCACTGACTAAATTCGCTCTGGATAAGAGCTCTTGCTGAATGTAAAAAAAAACACGTTCAAAGCTTCCTGGGTATTATTCTAATGGCTCGGTCTTCAGCCACAACTGTCAGATACATGGTTGTACGTTAATTGTATCAAAATCATTGGCAATATGTGCTCTCTTCTATGTTTAACGATTCTACAATGAAAAAAGGTGTTGATGCCACTTACAAACGTTGATATCAGAGGCCACTGGACTGCACTGTAATGTTAGATAACAACAACTAAACTTCACAATGGTACTTAGAACCAAAACACTTACTGTGATGAATCACGTCTCCTTCCTCCTCGTCTCCTCCTCCAGCAGTTCCTCTCAACCCTGGGTTTTCCGCAGTCGACCAGCCACACAGACACCCTCTTCAGACCCAGCAGTAAGGCATTACCAGGAGAGGACAGAGAGGGGGCCACTCACTCTCTTCTCCCTCTCTCTGCTGGTGTGTGTCTCTCTGGAGCTGGCTCCATCTCCAGCCCTTTGCTACGCAACAAATCCCTGTCCTCCTCATCCCATTCTTCATCGCAGTCTGCAGCATCGTCATCAAATGATTGGCTGGGACTCATGAGCTCCGCCTCAGCCTTTTGCTAGGTAACCAATCATGTCCTTCTGGTTCTCATCTTCATCACAGTCTACAGCATCATCATCAATGGATTGTCTGGGACCCAAAGGTGCACCGATACCATCCTCCTGTATCTTTCTGATGTCCTCTTTCAGTTGGAGTAACCAAGACATTCCCTGCTCCTCCGATTCCATTGAATCTAAATTTTTCCCAAGTTCCTCCAGGATTTTACGGCACAATGAGTGATGGTGATTCTTTCCTTGAACATCGGAGCCATCCTTGCCACCTATTCCACTGCGTTCACACAGCAGCGTAAATATGTCCTTGGTTAAAGTGTATAAACTCTGTTCCATTTCATCCATCAACGTCCCTCTCTCCACCATATTGTCCTGCTCACGTGACAACAACAGCAATGAGTCAATGTCAAGACAGATATGCCAGTTAGATGACCTGAAATGAAAGATTAGAACACATTAACGATTGCATCTGTCATTTCACCCTAAGATTTTGCTTCTTTTTACTTTGAGTGTTAAATTGGTTTAGGAATATTCAGGCATGTTTAAATTAATATTAAGTTGGTATAGTCATAAAATGACATGAAAAGGCTATGCATGTCAAGATGACATGGTGGTTTACATCTATTGTGTTTTCCTTAGTTTGATTAATACCTAGGAACTAAGATTACATCATATAGGGAGATCTGTGGAAGGGAGCCATTCAATGACGTGGGCATGGGGTCCCTACTTGCGGATCTTCACAGAGGAACCCAGGCAGTGGGAAAGAAGGGTTTGGGATACATGTTCCCCGGTTTCAGATGCACCAGGGGAGGCAGATGTCTGATGCAGTTTCAGTCTTCTCTGCTGTGTTGTTGGCACTAGTCTGGGCATTGGGGTGGGTGGAAGATGTGGGGCCTAAAAGGGTTACTTTGTGTTCAGACTGCCGCTGCCCTGGTCACGCTGAGAGAAGGGAAGTCTAGAGCACAACCAGACTTGTTAATCGAGCTGTGATGACGCTTAATAGGGTGGAAAGCTTCTCTGTCAAATGGCACCTCCTCCTCATAAACCTGCTCTCCCCCATCAGTACAAGGAGATGATCGAGGGGTGAACAAGCAACCCTTCAGGTATTTTGTCTTTCAGCATAAACCTGCTCTCCCCATCAGTACAAGGAGATGATCAGAGGGGAACCAGCAACCCTTCAGGTATTTTGTCTTTGAGCTTATTGCTTGGACTTGGGGTTAATTCATGTTATTTCTAGTATGCAAGGTTTGAATGTCTTGTCTATTATAGTCTGCTTTCCTCCTTTAATTGTCTGGAGCCTGGTGTTGTTGTGGTCAAGGAGTTTTCACTCAGATGGAACCAGGCTTCAGCTGCTTGCAACGTTGACGTCCTTCCTCCCAGAGATGTGAAAGCATCCCCGGACTGGACACAACCCGGCAAACATAGAGAAGATCAGGACTTTTGCAGTGATGCCATGGACATTACATGTCCTGCTCCAAGCAGGACAGAATATGCTCTCAGGCTAGATTCCTTTGTCATATCATAACATGAACCAAAGTTACTCAAGAGTTTATGATATAGCCTAGGACTAGATAGTGTTTTTACCTTTTGTGTTTTAAGTTTTCCTAATTGTAGACTACTACTCCTTTATTATTGTTATTGTTGAAATAATTTCAGTTTTTTAAGCACTACCTCCCTGCTTTAGCACATGGCCACATCACAAAATTAAATTAATTATTTAAGAGATGGGTGGGTCTAAGGCTTCAGTGCTAAATGGGTATAAACCAGGGGTGTCAAACAATCAGAACACGGGCCATATTAAAAAAAACTACGAATTCGCAGGCCAGACATATCCTATAGGTAACTAAATTTAAATTAAAAAGTGCATGCGACCCAACTGCCATTGCTGTATTTGAAAAAAAGATGTCCCTTTATAATGTCCATTTATGTACATAGGATGCGTATATAGGCCTATCGTCAACCAATATCTCTCCAATCTATTCGGGCTAAATTCCAGCTGAACTTGGAGAGGACAGTTAGGCCTCGTAAAAAGCAAGCTTTCTGAGTAAGAGCTACAAAAAGCCATATTAGACTGAAAGATATAAGTTCATTTTGTCAAACTTGAGAGGCTCTCCATGCTCAATAGTTGTCATTTAACATAATTTCTGCTACTTCAGTCAATTTTAAACGTCTCCCATCCTAACTGTTTTACATTCTCTGAGGACCAACCAGAAATACTTCCTTGGCCAAATATTCCCAGAGTGTCATATAACAGCTAAACGTGTGGTCTCGTTTCTGCATCCCCAGATTTTGCACAAGGCAAAATAAATGGCTACACTTCAACAGCTGGTTCAGTGCAGTAGGCTGCAGGTGTGTAGTGCTGCCAGAGCTCCGCCACTGTCAAACGGTGCTCCTTCAGTAAAGTTAGATAACGTGCTCCTTCAGTAAAGTTAGATAACGGTGCTCCTTCAGTAAAGTTAGATAACAGGTGCTCCTTCAGTAAAGTTAATAAACAGTGCTGCCTTTAGTAAAGTTAGAATAAAATCGCTCCTTAAGTTTAAAGTTAGATAAGTGCTCCTTCAGTAAAGTTAGATAACAGTGGCTCCTTCAGTAAAGTTAGATAACAGTGCTCCTTTTAGTAAAGTTAGATTAACAGTGCTCCTTTAGTAAAGTTAGATAAAACATGCTCCTTCAGTAAAGTTAGATAACGGGCTCCTTCAGTAAAAGTTAGATAACAGTGCTCCTTCAGTAAAGTTAGATAACAGTGCTCCTTTAGTAAAAGTTAAGATAAACAGTGCTCCTTTAGTAAAGTTAGATAAACAGTGCTCCTTTAGTAAAGTTAAGATAACGGTGCTCCTTAGTAAAGTTAGATAACGGTGCTCCTTTAGTAAAGTTAGATACAAGTGCTCCTTTAGTAAAGTAGAAACAAGTGCTCCTTTAGTAAAGTTAGATAACAGTGCCCTTTAGTAAAGTTAGATAACAGTGCTCCTTTAGTAAAGTTAAGATAACGGTCCTCCTTAGTAAAGTTAGATAACGGTGCTCCTTTAATAAAGTTAGATAACGTGCTCCTTAATAAAGTTAGATAACAGTGCGCGCCAGCAGCAGAATCTGTTTTATTGAAACAAAATACAGGAAGCTGTATAGTTAACACCATCTGTTCTCACAAAACAGTAATTCAATAAGATCAAATGCATATGCAAATGCTGCCAAATTGTTTTTTCATGTAGTATTCACTACACCCCAGGAAGAAGGACACTTTGTTGTTTTTTTCACATTTGACAAGCGAGCATAGATATGATCATTTTCCTGAATTCATAGAATGTTTGGGAACGGTGTAGAACAGTGGTGCCCAACCTTTTCAAGCCTACGATCACATCCCAAGTCCAAATGAAACAAAAATCTACCACTTGCAAAGAAATTACGAAAACACAAGGCCACAATGTAGTTACACTTTGACATTCTTTATTTTGTTACCTGTCAGTCACAAGCAAAGTATTCATTTAATTATACAAATAGTATAATCATTAGTTCAACATTTTATAACAGTCATATTACATTGTCAATATTTCCACAGGCCTATTGCTCATTCACCATTCATATATAACCTAAATAATCAATCAATTACAGGCCTACTACCATTCATATATAACCTCAATAATCAGTCAATTACAGGTCTACTACCATTCATATAAACCTAAATAATCAGTCAATACAGGCCTACTACCATTCATATATAACCTCATAATCAGTCAATTACAGGTCCTATCACCATTCATATATAACCTCAATAATCAGTCAATTACAGGTCTACTACCATTCATATATAACCTCAATAATCAGTCAATTACAGGCCTACTACCATTCATATATAACCTCAATAATCAGTCAAGTACAGGTCTACTACCATTCATATATAACCTCATAATCAGTCAATTACAGGCCTACTACCATTCATATAACCTCAACAATCAGTCAATTACAGGCCTACTACCATTCATATATAACCTCAATAATCAGTCAAGTACAGGTCTACTACCATTCATATATAACCTCAATAATCAGTCAATTACAGGCCTACTACCATTCATATATAACCTCAACAATCAGTCAATTACAGGCCTACTACCATTCATATATAACCTCAACAATCTGTCAATTACAGCCACTACCATTCATTACCTCAATAACTGTCAATTACAGGCCTATTACCATTCATTACCTCAATAATCTGTCAATTACAGGCCTACTACCATTCATTACCTCAATAATCTGTCAATTACAGGCCTACTACCATTCATTACCTCAATAATATGTCAATTACAGCCTACTACCATTCATTACCTCAATAATCTGTCAATTACAGGCCTACTACCATTCATTACCTCATAATCTGTCAATTACAGGCCTACTACCATTCATTACCTCAAAATCTGTCAATTACAGGCCTACTACCATTCATTACCTAAATAATCTGTCAATTACAGGCCTACTACCATTCATTACCTCAATAATCAGTCAATTACAGGCCTACTACCATTCATTACCTCATAATCAGTCAATTACAGGCCTACTACCATTCATATATAACCTTAATAATCAGTCAATTACAGGCCTACTACCATTCATATATAAACGTCAATAATCAGTCAATTACAGGCCTACTACCATTCATATATAACCTTATAATCAGTCAATTACAGGCCTACTACCATTCATATATAACCTTAATAATCAGTCAAGTACAGGCCTACTACCATTCATATATAACCTTAATAATCAGTCAATTACAGCCTACTACCATTCATATATAACCTTAATAATCAGTCAATTACAGGCCTACTACCATTCATAATAACCTAATAATCAGTCAATTACAGGCCTACTACCATTCATTACCTAAATAATCTGTCAATTACAGGCCTACTACCATTCATTACCTAAATAATCTGTCAATTACAGGGCTACTACCATTCATTACCTCATAATCAGTCAATTACAGGCCTACTACCATTCATATATAACCTTAATAATCAGTCAATACAGGCCTACTACCATTCATATATAACCTCAATAATCAGTAAATTACAGGCCTACTACCATTCATATATAACCTTAATAATCAGCAATTACAGGCCTACTACCATTCATATATAACCTTAATAATCAGTCAATTACAGGCCTACTACCATTCATATATAACCTAATAATCAGTCAAGTACAGGCCTACTACCATTCATATATAACCTTAATAATCAATCAATTACAGGCCTACTACCATTCATATATAACCTTAATAATCAGCAATTACAGGCCTACTACCATTCATATATAACCTCAATAATCAGTCAATTACAGGCCTACTACCATTCATATATAACCTAAATAATCAGTCAATTACAGGCCTACTACCATTCATATATAACCTAAATAATCAGTCAATTACAGGCCTACTACCATTCATATATAACCTAAATAATCTGTCAATTACAGGCCTACTACCATTATTACCTTAATAACTGTCAATTACAGGCCTACTACCATTCATTACCTAAATAATCTGTCAATTACAGGCCTACTACCATTCATTACCTAAATATTCTGTCAATTACAGGCCTACTACCATTCATTACCTAAATAATCAGTCAATTACAGGCCTAAGCCAATCATGTACAGTATTGTTCCACTTGTCATTTTTGAGGATGGTATCCCCTCCCCCCCCCCCCCCCCACACACACATTCAATGTGATGGCACACGATCAGCAAGTGCTTTGTAGTCTGGCTCATAGTTTGACACAGCAAGTCTGACACTGTGTGAGACGCTATTAGTTAGACAAGAGCTGTTCTTTGACTTGATCATTTTCATCTGTGAAAAGGCCGTCTCTCACAGAGATGTGTTGATCCAAAGTAGGCCTTCACCTCATGTGCGCAGGATGAAAGGAGGGGAAACTTTTCAGTGTTTACAAGAACCCAAGAGTCACGGTCTCTTGATCTTGCTTTCAACTCTATGTCCTTTTGCAATTCAATTATCTCCATGTCAACTCCGATTGGTAAAGCAAATACTTGCTGAAATTTGGCAGACACCTCCTCAATCTCAATGGGGAGGTAAGGGTTTGAGATAAATGCAACAACCACTCCTATGTCATTGAACTCCTGAAATGCCTGTTGAATTCAGATGCCAGTTTCTCCAGGTGGGAACAGAATTGTTGCTGGAGAAAAGTATCTTGTTCCGATGTGTTGCTACATTTTCTCCAGGTTTGGGAAGTGCACCAGCCTTCCATTCCTCAGCTGAGAGACACGCCCACCTTGGCCTTAAAAGCACTGACAGCGCTGATCATGTTTGCCACGTCTTTGTCTTTTCCCTGAAGCTCATAGTTGAGCTGGTTCCGTTTGCTGTTATGTCCGTGAGGAAACCTCAGTCTAGCAGCCATGCATCATCAGACAGTTCCTCACGCTCCTCATTTCGTGACTCCAGAAATGATTTGATCTCGGGCAGCAAGTCAACAAATCGCTGCAGTACTTCCCGCGACTCATCCACTTTACGCAAGCGTGGAGAATCACCATATGCGGCGTCAAACTCATCTAATAAAGATTTAAACAAGCCGTGCTAAAGTCCATTTGCGCGAATTGAATTAACAATCATAACAAGTGTCATGACATGAAACAAGTCCACAATTATACTAGCTAGTGCTTGCTGATGGATCACACAGTGTTAGTTCAAAAACTCGGAGAAATCGGGATCACGACCGCACACTGCAACGAAGCCGAATGCACCCCACGCATTGCTGGTGCCCCGTCTGTAGTGATCTCGCTACCAGCTTATGAATGGGAATGCTGTTATCATGCACATAACGTTTAAACTCGTTGTAAATGTTCTCACCTCTTGTCCTCCCTTTTAATTAGGTAACAAGGTGATAAAGGCCTCCTTAAAAAAATTATGAATTAATTAAAACATTTATGATTTTTTTCCCTCTGATTTTGAAAACTCCACCCGATCGACTTGGAATGCTTCCAATGTCGACTTGTCGACCACGATCGACGGATTGGCGACTCCTGATGTAGAATAAGGCATTTGTGAAAATTCTAAAGTAATATATTCAGCTGGTGTTGCGTGTTGGTAAATTCACCTATTCTGCATCATGCGCACACAGACCAGAGTGCTCTGAAATCGGAGTAGGTTGCCAGAATGACTTCTACGAACCGCAAGAGATATGCTAACTGGATAGCAGTCGTTCAAGTTCAGCATAGCTAGTTAGCAAAGCGATTCAAATGTATTTCTAGCTAACCAAATGACACCTGCATATAGTTGTAGCCACCGAAAAACGATATGAGGGGGAAAAAGTCGGTCACTCACCCACTCCTCCAATGACATGACATCCTCCCAGCAGCTAGCTAATGTTAGGTTCCGTGCTTTTAACATGTTAAATAAATAGATACGCTAGCCTATTAGCCACGTCATGACTGCCTTGTGATCATTGTCATTGCTAGTTTGATTGTATTGATATTCCCAGCCTCGTCCGTTTTTGTCAGAAATGTTGAGTCATTGAAACTGAAACGGTGCATTCCGAATGGATGCAGCAAACAATACCAGTCCAGCTGTGATTTACAACCTGATTTCAATATTTTTTGGAATAGCAAGAAATGTATTGGTGAATTACATCGATCATGCATTGAATTGCATTCTTACTGRACGTCWTTTAATTGAGTCAAATCGAACCTATTTATAAAACCRCTTATAAAGTTGGTTTTGTAGCATACACTGGGAATTTGATATTTTAGACTGATATGATTGTTTGTTTCATATCTGCAAAGTAGTTAAAACGCTGTCGGTTCCACTTTAGGGTTAAGCAAATTATTATCAAACCAAAGCCCTAAACAGTAGCTAATCGTTCACAGGGTTGGTGGTGTACAAAAACATCAAACTGGCTCCAGTAGTAGTGCTAACGTTAGTAYCCTTTGCTACCTACCAGGTACAGTAGAAAGGCTAGCTAGCTAACAGGCCAGCGCGTCTCTGTCCAACCTGAACAAGAAGTATACCTCGTGACTTTCGCTTGATGTTCCTTCGATAACGTTGTTCTGAGATCAGTTTTAAGCTGTATTTTGGAGATTGAAGGTAGAAATTCCCACTATGTTGGAAGACTAATCTAGTTAGGGCTAGCTGCTCATTCTTTGCTTGGTTCCAATTTCTGCTATGCCGTCATCACACACAGACCAGACCAGTCGAGTATCGATATATCAATGTTAAACTTCTTCTTCGATGAGGTTTAACGGCGATTGGTATCCAATATGTTGCATTACCGCAACTTACTAGACTGGAGTACAACTCCTTTATACTTTGCTTGATTTTTTACATTTTTTAAATAAGATATTCAAATACCCTACCATCTAACACTACACTCACGAAAAAATCTACAAATTAATAAAATACAAATATTTCTCTCGCACGGGACATTTCTGATCCCCAGCCCCATGGGGACACCTACAATTAACACACCACTACTTTCCCCAATGCTACCCATTCCTTTGTCTCGTGCCCGTCTGCACACTTCTCACACCTAGGAGCCTCCCTCTTACACACTGCTGCCACATGCCCATAAGCTTGACACCTGTAACAACATAATTTATTCGGTATAAAAGCTTGCACAGGTTAACTTATATATTCTAACATCACTTTGTCGGACAAAGACTCAACATCAAAACTCAAAAGAACTGACAATGACTCTTCTGTTTCACCACTCTCGCCACCCTGTCTGCCTCGCAGCAAACAACGAGCATCACAAACACCGGGAATCTTCCTCTTCAGTTGGTAAACTTTTACATTTACTGCTACCCCAGTAATCACTCCTTTCAATGGCACCTTCTCTTGAGAGCAAACAATTCCCATTTCTTGTCCCCATTCGTTTAACTGGTCAGAGGAGCGCCTTCTCCTCTGACCAGCAGAAACATAAACAATTATCACAAGACCACTTCTGGTTACCCTCACCGATTTCAAGGCACCCAGCTCTGTTTTCACCCACCCTGAAACCACAAATGGATCAGCAAAAAGGCAAGGGTCCACTTTCTCCAAAAACTTCACTCCTACTGTCATTCTCCAGGTGGGAACAGAATTGTTGCTGGAGAAAGTATCTTTGTTTCCAATGTGTTGCTACATTTTCTCCAGGTTTGGGAAGTGCACCAGCCTTCCATTCCTCAGCTGAGAGACACACCACCTTGGCCTTAAAAGGCACTGACAGCGCTGATCATGTTTGCCACGTCTTTGTCTTTTCCCTGAAGCTCATAGTTGAGCTGGTTCAGTTTCGCTGTTATGTCCGTGAGGAAACCTCAGTCTAGCAACTTCAAAAACTTCACTCTACTGTCATAGACTCATCTTCATCCTGACCCTCGGTTCAAGGGTCGGGCGCCTGGAACTTCACCACACCCACCACCTCCGATACGTCAACCTCATTCACTTCCAATTCTCATCATGTCTTCAGCTCCCTCTGCTTATACTTTCTACATTCTTCTTTAACAAACCATCTCCCTTTTCCGCCATTTTTAACCGACTCAAGCTCACCATCTTCCTCCCTCTCTCTTAGACCTCATCTGTCTCTTTTTTCCCCTGCATTCCTCCTCTTATTCCAAGTATACGTCTCCTTATGATAATACGGCACTTCTCCTGACATACATCTTGTTCTTGCCTTCTCAAGGGACGCCATTTAATCAGCACGAACCCCTCGGGTCGTAGCGCTCAACAGTGCATCCCACTTATAATGCAGCTGCTTAGTCTTGAAGTTATTCTTTATCAAAAGCTAAGCTACTTGACTTCCTTCCACCAGCTCTGTACGTGATCCACCATTAGCTGGGACCGCTCTCTCTTTCTCCCCACCAATGGTAAACTCTATGGCTAGAGCAGATATGACTGATGATGCTTCGTGTAATCTCACTTCAGGAGACATTTTTGCTGCATTTAGGATGTTTTCAGGCAAATATAAAGTGTGAAAAAATGAATTTTGAAGTTCAGAGGAGATTTTCTGTTATTTCATTAGCATTACGAGGCTTAGTTGTCTAAGGATTACTACGTACTTCTTAACATGAAAAAAGGCGTGCATAGGTAGAAAAAAAAATCAAAACACTAACATACAGTGGGGCAAAAAAGTATTTAGTCAGCCACCAATTGTGCAAGTTCTCCCCATTAAAAAGATGAGAGAGGCCTGTAATTTTCATCATAGGTACACTTCAACTATGACAGACAAAATGAGAAAAAAAAATCCTGAAAATCACATTGTAGGATTTTTAATGAATTTATTTGCAAATTGCGTTTATATTTCCATTCAGTCAGTATTGAGAGTACGGATGTTTTCATTGGGTGAAGATTGGTGACCACAGGAAGTATTCAAACCTGATTGATTGGGTGCATTACTATAATATCTCCTTAAGTGTGCAACCATTCTACTTCCCACAAATCTAAAAGCATTGGATTGGTGGAGACATGGGCTAGCGGAGTTTTTATTTTTTTTATTTTAAATACAATCATTACCTTTCAAATCAGCAGTGGCGATTTTAGCATGTACATTTTGTGGGGACTACACAATACAACACAACACTAAACAATACATTAATTGCACTATAACGGTGACAAATGGTGCCCACAAACTGTTAGGGCCTACATAAAGCTGTCCCAACAACAGAGTTCCAACAGCAGTCCCAAAACCTTACCACTGCTAAACCTGGCTATCAGCGGAGCCTTGTCTGGCAGCGAAACATTCACCCTCATTTACTGCCTTTTAAAAAAACATGGCTGATATGGCTGACTTGCTTAAACAAATGTGGGTTATACTGGCAATTGAGATGTACAAACTATGGCAAAGCGGACGAGTGGATAAGAGACAATCCGTAATTTCAATTAAGACATTACTGAGTGAGCTAGGACAGACGTAGTCAATATAACTATTTGTTCAGCACTTTTGAAATGTACAGCGCCAGAATTCAGAACATGGGCCGTTCTTACAGTGTTCTCCCTGTACACAGAAGTCAGAACTGTAGGATAAATAAAGGGGACATATAAGCAGACAATGAAAGCTCTTACAATATTCAATGATTACATTTCTCAAAAACAGGTTATAGGCTACATGTGCACCACAAGTCAGAACAGTAAGTGAAATTAAGAGGTGAAGATAGACAAAATTAGGGTGAGGCACATAGGCTACTAACAGCTTACTACACAACATACACTTAGTACTACTTTCTTAGCTACAGTATACTGCCCGGTGTAGGGTGCCGTCTTTCGGATGGGACGATAAACGGGTGTCCTGACTTTCTGAGGTCATTAAAGATCCCATGGCACTTGTCGTAAGAGTAGGGGTGTTAACCCCGGTGTCCTGGCTAAATTCCCAATCTGGCCCTCAAACCATCACGGTCACCTAATAATCCCCAGTTTACAATTGGCTCATTCATCCCGTCCTCTCCCTGTAACTATTCCCCAGGTCGTTGCTGTAAATGAGAACGTGTTCTCAGTCAACTTACCTGGTAAAATAACGGGGGGGGGGAAAAAATATCTCCCTGGCATATTACATAATTTATGCAGCCGCATACAATACATTTTTGGACTCACTTTGTGCTATGCTCACTTGACAGGAAGGTGGCGCAGCGGTCCTTCGTGGGCAAATTTTTTCATCAAACTTTGTAATCAAAGTCTGGCATTCTCTGGGCTTATGGTTTGTTCAAACAACTGGGAACTCGAAGAAAGAAAAAAAGGTTGAATCATAATGACGTCAGAGATCTTCAGGTCGTAGCGCTTGAAAGAGGCCCGAGTTCCCAATTTACAACTCCGAGTTGATGACAGTTCAAAACGTATTTTCCCAGTTGTAGCTCGTTTTTCCTGAGTTCCCAGTTGTCTTGAGCTAACTAAATTTAGATTTTGCATTTCTGAGTTAACAGTTGTTTTGAGCGTGGCACAAATCATGCTTAATTGACGCATGGCCAATGTTGAATGTTTATAATTTTAAACTAGGAAAAGAGACCCTTAATCTTAGACTTGGGACCCACAGCCACTCCACTGAATAGCAGCTAATGATTGCTTTGTAATGCTTGCAGTTAGCCACTTATTCCTTCTAAAGCATCATTGTTGAATTTGCGATTTCAACCTTGTTGTGTAATGTTTATGTCCAATAGCCGATGAGAACCGATACGTTTTATCTATAATTTCTCTTCATATAACAAGGATTAAAAAGAATTTGCCAGTAGATTGTCGACTTGATACATGATGATGACTGCCAGCTAAGATTTCAAAAGTATGATGTTGACATGATCAGTACAATCAAAGCTACTATACAGTGGGGAGAACAAGTATTTGATACACTGCCGATTTTTGCAGGTTTTCCTACTTACAAAGCATGTAGAGGTCTGTAATTTTGTATCATAGGTACACTTCAACTGTGAGAGACGGAATCTAAAACAAAAATCCAATGTGAAGACAAAGCATGAAAAGTGCTTGACTTGTATATTATGAGATGTTATTCTTTATTACAGTTTCACGAGTCGTTTCATCATTTTTTAATAACAATAATTATATTTTGTAGAGCACATTTCCACACTCAATGCACTTATATTAAAACAGATTATATATTTTTTTTTAAGTGTACTAAACAATTAAGGTGATAAGCTGACATTGTTGAGAAGATACTGGGTTGAATTTATTGATCAATTGAATACATACCTACTATTGTTAAAACATTCTACATTATAACAACATAATTGATAATGGGAGTGCATAAAAGATACACCCCTCAACCCCCCCCCCCCCCCGACTCACTCACCCAAACATCCCCACTCCACACACACAGTTCACTATGACATGTTCTATGACATTGAAACAGGTCAGTATGTTGTTTAGCCCATAGAGCCGGTTTCCGAGACAACGCTTAATACTAGTTCAGGGCAGGCCAGCCCCAGAAGAGACCCTTCTTATCGACTGTAAGCCAGAATGTCCTGTGTGTCGTCTTATCTGTGTTATTCTCCAACCCATTGTCAGGGGTTCTGTTGTCTTTACAGGTCTGTAGGTATGATATCTGATTGAGGTTAGCTTTACAGTAATGCTATTGGTTAACAACTCAGATTTTGAATTCAAACAGCTCTGACATTATAAAAGGTCTTACATTCATTGCCTCTCTCTTTTTTGGTTCCTGAACTGCTGTGGTGAGATACTCTCTCCATTTCTTTTCTCTCTCCATGAGCTATGGGCCATGGTTATTTGTCTCTCTCTTTCTCTCTCCATGAGCTATGGGCCATGGTTACTTTGTCTCCCGCTTTCTCTCTCCCATGAGCTATGGGCCATGGTTACTGTCTCCCTCTTTCTCTCTCCCATGAGCTATGGGCCATGGTTACTTTGTCTCCCTCTTTCTCTCTCCCATGAGCTATGGGCCATGGTTACTTTGTATCCCTCTCTTCCTCTCCCATGAGCTTTGGGCCATGGTTATTTTGTCTCCCTCTTTCTCTCTCCCATGAGCTATGGGCATGGTTACTTTGTATCCCTCTTTCTCTCTCCCATGAGCTTTGGGCCATGGTTTTTTTGTATCCCTCTTTCTCTCTCCCATGAGCTATGGGCCATGGTTACTTTGTCTCCTCTTTCTCTCTCTGACCATGCCTAGAAGGATGTCTTGTAACACTAACTATAGTCTCTTGCATATTGGCATTTATCTTATGGAGTCAGATATAATTTAATGGGCTTTTTGTTGTTGTTTGTCTTATTACGAGTCGCATGTGAGGTATATATAATATATGCATATATGATAAATATTACCCCACTACCCTAGCCCTTAACTAAAAAACAAGCTCAATGGAGAATCTCTATTAAATTTTTTTAAGTTATAATCTGTGTCCGGGAAACCACCCCATAGTGTCCACAGTGTTGAGCAGTGTTTTTCAAACCTCTCCTTGAACACCCCCAGACATTTCACAACTTTGTTGTATTCCTGAACTAGCTCACCTGGTTCACCTAGTCAAGGGCTTTAGGATTAGTTGACTAGTTGAATCAGGTGTACTAGTTCTGGAATAGATCAAATACACAAAACGTCCCTGAGGAGAGGTTTGACCACCACTGGTTCAGAAAACAGGTCAATAAGGGGGTTTAGTAGTTGAAGGTGCTGTGTGTAGCGGGTAGCCAGTGTTCACATAGAACACTGGTGATGTGGTTTCAGAACTTGGTGTGGCTGAGGAGTCCGGCAGCTGAGTTTTGGACCATTTAGAACTTACAGAAGGKACCGGAACAGATGTCGGAGAGGAGAGGGTTGGAAGAGGACACATTCCTCCTCTGGCGTGGGCTTTCTGGTGACTTTTTAGGTGCCCCGACTGAGCGAAGCTCTTMTCGCATAGATTACAACCATAGGGCTTCTCTCCCGTGTGTGTTCGTTGATGATTTGCCAGGGTGGCTGATTGAGTGAATCTTTCACTACACTGATCGCAGCCATACGGCTTGGCTCCTGTGTGTGTGCGCTGGTGGCTCGTCAGCTGCCCAGACTGAACAAAACTCTTCCCGCACAGATCACAGCTGTAGGGTTTCTCTCCGCTGTGTGTTTTRCGGTGGCTCGCCAGGGCTCCAGCCCGCGTGAAGCTCTTGCCACATTCATCACAGAGGTGAGGCTTCTCTCCAGTGTGAGTCCTCTGGTGGCGTCTCAGGTGGCTAGAGGTAATGAACCTCTTCTCACACTGATCGCAGGCGTAGGGCTTCTCTCCTGTGTGTGTCCTCTGGTGGATCGTCAGAGATCCCGACTGAGCGAACCTCTCCCCACACTGATCACAGCTGTAAGGCTTCTCCCCAGTATGGGTTCTCTGATGATTTGACAGGGTGCCGGATTCAGAGAAGCACTTGCCACACTGCTCGCAGCAGTAAGGCTTCTCACCGGTGTGGGATCTTTGATGGGAGTTTAAGTGGGCCCAGTTAATGAAGCTCTTTCCACATTCGCAGATGAAAGGTTTCTCTCCGCTGTGGGTTTTCTGGTGGAGTCTCAGGGCGCTCGAGTGGGAGAAATTCTTCCCGCAGTCCGAGCAGTGGTAGGGCTTCTCTCCYGTGTGGACTCTCTGGTGGGATTTCAAGTGTGCCGACGTGACGAAACGTTTCGGACACTCCAAACAAGAGAATGGCAGCTCGCCGGTGTGCCTTCGCATGCGGTGTAGCTTCAGGGCGTTCGATTGGCCAAACCTCTTCCCACAGTCGGAGCAGCGGTAGGGCTTTTCACCGGTGTGCGTTCGCATGTGTGATATCAGATAAGATGAGCAGTAGAAACTGTTCTCGCACTGCGTACAGTGGTAAGGCTTCTCTCCGGTGTGTGTGTGCTGGTGAACAGTCAAATGACTTTTGTGACTGAAGCTTTTGCCACAGTCTGAGCAGCAGTGGGGTTTCTTCACTGTGCGTTTCGGCTGGCGTTTTTTAACACTCTTCCCTGCTGCCTCAATCAAATCTTCTTCTTCCTCCTCCTCCTCCTCTTCTCCTCCTTTCACCGTTCCACTCAGCCCCGGTGTTTTCCTGCTTTCGAGTCCAAGTGAAGCACTACCCGGGGATTCTTGGAAGGGGGACAGGTGAGGGTTGTTCTGGTAACTATAAAGATTCCCTCCATCCTCTTTACGTTCTGCGTCGCAGCTTCCTTGTGCTCCGTCGTCCACATGCGCTGACGCTGATTGTCTGGAGGCCACACCCCCTGCATCCTGTATCCTTTTGATGTCCTCTTTCAGTTGGAGTAACCATGACATYCCCCGATCCTCAGATTTCATTAAATCCTCATTTTCCCATGTTTCCTCCATGATTTTACGCCGTAGTGCTCGTTGATTCTTTCCTTTCATTTCGGATCCATCCTTGCCACCTATTCCACTGCATTCACAAAGGGAGCGTAAATTGTCCTCTGTTAAAGTCCATAAACTCTCTTCAATTTCATCCATCAACGTTTCTCTTTCACGATTCATATTGTCCTGCTCACGCGGTAACAGAAATGATGAAGTTGTTGAACATGAAGTGTTGAACAGCTGAAATTCGTTCGGTGCTCTTAGTAAGCTACTCCAAGGTCTTTCACTTGTTGTCCTCTGTCCTGGAAATAAAATAATTTGATACTACTTTAATTACCATTAAATAAATACATTGTCAAGGGCTCAACTGCAGGTGATTGTTAGACAAGATACCCCTTAGAAGTGTGTTGATCTGATAGGTGTTCGGCTGTAGCTAAGCAATATAGCCTAGTAGCTCAACTACTGTACTCCATCACGCCCTTCGAAAGGCCAGGCTGGTGGAATTATTGCTGTATTGCAAACAGACTCCTATCCAATCCTTCCAGTTCTAGCTACATAGCTAAGTGCATAAGGAGCTATGGTTAATTCGGGATTCAGTGTAGGGTTCGAGCTACATATCGGTTATAAACGTTGGTAGCTATAGCTAGCCGGACCCATTGTCGGTAGTTATAGCTAGCTGGCTAACGTTAGCTGGATAGCTAGCAGCCTAGCTAGCAATTATCTCTACGACTATATTGCGTGGCATTAAATATTATCACCTTATTTTCACTTTGTGGTCTTCTGTGCGTCCAGATACAGATTGTCTTGTTGATCAAGTTTTTGCGTTTTACATTGTATATTGAGAGAAAAATACAGTGCAGTCCGGGGAATCAACGATAAGGCAACAACTTCCTGTTTGTCTGCGCTCTCAGGCCAGAGCAATCGAGTCGACGTAGATCTCCAGTCATAACATCCGCTTAGAAGTCGAGGTGAGTAACAGCTAGCTGGCTAGTTAACTAATTTGTTTTTATCGGGCAATTAAATGTACGCAACTATATTGAAAAGGTGCTCACCCAGCTAGCACTATATACCAGAACGCTAGTTGGCTAATGCTACGAAAAGGACGGGTCAGTTTCGGGCAGAGAACTAGCTCAGTTAGCTAATATTGTTAGCTGATATTATCCATCTTGTTTAGCGTCTCTTATCTCCTGTTGTCTATGATAATACAATCACATGTAAACTAGAGCGTGACGGTCAAAACCTGCATTTGTAACACTATGAATCTTTGAAGCGAGCCGATCTACGTCGCCTGTTTAAATAGGTGAGGTTTAGTGACAGTTGCTGACAATGTAAATGTGCTTTAATCAAAAACAAGACAAACCTAATGTGATTTGTCACCTGCCTCTAACAGTGAAATGCTTACTTACAGGGTCCTATAAAATAGAAGTAGTGACACAAGGAATAAATACAGTGAATAACATTAACATGGCTATATACAGGGAGTATCAGTACCAAGTCGATGTGCAGGGATACCATGTAAATTATGTACATATCGGTAAGGGGGTAAATTGACTAGGCATCAAGATGCATAGACTGAGCTGTAGCAGCAGCTTATGTGGTGAGTGTGTGGTTAGTCAGTGAAAGAGCGTCTTTTTTTTTTTTGTCAATGCAAGTAGTCCTATATAGCAGCCTTGACAGTGTCCAGGGGTGTCCACAGAAGACCGGTTCTAGGTGAATAAGAGCATTGCTATAAAACAACTGATTTAAATAAATGAATGCCATCACACCTCCCATCCTTCCAGGGCACACCAACCTACACCAGCAAGGGATCCTCTGACTGAACTGATGGCCAAACGTTTATACCCGATGCCACACCCTTAATTAACATAAGGCACACCTGTGTTAACAGGCCATGAGGCTTGGTCAGAGTGCATGCAATTTTTTTTTTGCAGGTTTGGTTCTGCCCTAGCACAAATACTGAATCAGCTGTGGTGCCAGGGCAAAAATCTAAACGTGCCCCCATGGGGGGCCCAGTACCCAGTTTGGGAAA
Source organism: Salvelinus sp. IW2-2015 (assembly GCF_002910315.2). NCBI lineage: Eukaryota > Metazoa > Chordata > Actinopteri > Salmoniformes > Salmonidae > Salvelinus > Salvelinus sp. IW2-2015. The sequence continues at coordinate 20,741 of NW_019944933.1, forward strand.
CCCTGTGTAAAATAACCTCACATCTTTGTGTGTATGTGTCATTGAACCCACAGATAATCATGGATCTACACTAGAGTACACAATTACAAGCCCAAAAGCAGAGCAGGATTCAGAAATGGATTTTGGCGAGAACCCCGGGTCTGAGTCGGAATCAGACTACCTTCCTAGTCCCACTGCTCCAGAACCTGAACCCAATGTGACTGTGAAGGAAGAGGAAGAGGGAGGTAGTGACATGGCTGATCCAGGTGAGTCCATGTTGCGTGAAGTTGGCCCTAGACGCTGATCTTGGGTCAGTTTTGCATTTCTCCCACCAATGAGAGAGGCTTGGGGAGATTAGGCTAATCCTAGATCTGTACCTATGGGAGAGAGAGAGGTTAGTCGTGTAAAAATATAAAGCAGTGAACAAAATGATTATGAATGGAATACTATGAAAAAAAAGAGTTGATCAGGACTCATCAAAGATAACAAGATCGCAGTCGTAGAGGCATCACTACAGACACCCCTGGTTCGAATCCAGGCTGTATCACAACCTGCCGTGATTGGGGTCCCATAGGCGGCGCACAATTGACCCAGCTTGTCCGGTTTTGCCGGTGGTAGGCCGTCATTGTACATAAGAATTTGTTCTTAACTGACTTGCCTAGTTAAATAAATAAAAAAATTATCAGAGCATTATGTTGCCTTAGGGAGAATCCCAACTAGATGTAGGCCTAACCAGAGCATTATGTTGCCTTAGGGAGAATCCCAACTAGATGTAGCCTAACCAGAGCATTATTTGCCTTAGAGAATCTCAATTGCGTTTCCTTGATTCCTCGCATCCTCTCTCCTTCTGAAAATTATCGGATGTAAAGGTCAGAGGGGAGGAACCTCTAACTCATCCAATGGGTTTTGAGAAAGAAGCAATGAGGACACAAGGAATCAAGCAAATTAAACTGAGATTCTCCCTTACATATTCCCCAACGGTGCATCTCCGCATTACAGTATTAGCTGGCAATTAATTATATTGGTTTGGTTATTTCAGACCACCGCCCAGGTCCACCGTGGCAGAAAGACCCAAATTTATATGATTATCAAAAAGAGAGAGGAGGGGAAGATGATGAAGCAGAAGCAGAGGAAGATGAAATGGGTTACCCAGGTAAGTCCAAAGGCCTGTTCAGAGGATGTAAGTTCGGATCAGGTAGAAATCTATGATGTCGAACAGAAATGATTGCCTGTCAGATTGAATAAGCAGGGGTATTCAACTCTTACCCTACGAGGTCCGGAGCCTGCTGGTCTTCTGTTCTACCGGATAATTCAGCAACCCTGGTTAGATGGGGAAAATGAAAACAAGCAGTGGAACTGGCTTCGAGGTCCAGAGTTGACCTTGAGGGAAATTCACGTCAGCTCCTTTCATTCCATTTCTATCTGCACCGTTCAGATTGTTTCATGTTACTGAATCCACGTTGTAGGTGGGCCTGTGGGGTGTCTGGAGAAAGTTAGTGTCATAATAATGTTCATATCACAACAACATCATGATCTGTCCGATACAGTGTGATTTGTGACAAAGGAAGGAAGGGTTGCTAGGATACACAATAGTAGGTCTTTGTAGATAAGTGCTCTTTGGGTAGAGCGGTTAGATAGGTGCTCTTTGGTAGAGCGGTTAATTGGTCATCAAAGGCACTCTTCATATCATTAAAATGCATTTATTGTTACGGCATGTTCAATAGAACAAAGATTTAAAACCTGGGCTTGTTTCGGCAGCATGGCCATCGTCAGGGAGTACAAAGATACGATGACAGCACAGGAGGTTGGTGCCACCTTAAGTGGGGAGGATGGGCTCGTGGTAATTGCTGGAGCAGAATTAGTGGGATGGTATCAAATAAATCAAACGCATGGTTTCTGTGTGTTTGATGCCATTCCATTGGCTCCGTTCCAGCCATTATTATGAGCCGTCCTCCCCTCAGCAGCCTCCACTGAATGACAGTGTGACTTGTCAGTTGTATTTTCCCTTATATTTTCCATGCAATGTTGGTTGAAGTACAAACAGCAAGGTGCTGTCTGCAATTTAAAAAACAGCTGGTGGTAGATTAAGAGTGTTGATCTAGGACCAGGTGCCTCCGGTCCACATAATCTTATTCATTATGATCTAAAAGGCAAAAATTATCCTAGATCAGCGCTGGTACACTGAGACGCTTTGTGAATGCGGGCGCTGGTCTGTGATTATCAGGCAGTTTGATGGGTTTGGTTTTGGGCTGGAATCCTAACTGGATACCTGGCCGTTTAACTAAAACTAGCTTGCAAATGATCAAGCTTAGTTACTTGAGCGAATTAATCTGCAGAAAAACTGGTGAAGACACAGAACGAGAGATTTGCTCTTCAGAAAAACAGAGAAACCCCTGTGCAGAGCAGTGCGTCTAGATCTAGGTGCTAATTTTGGCGGGAACAACTGGTATTCAACTGGTATTTCACCTCCCATGGTGCAATGCTCTGCCAAGGGCTGCTGGCTGGCTAGCAACACAACTAGCAGGCCCAGACGAGCTAGCTACATAGCTAGTCGAAATATATAGCCGTCATAGCTAAGTCATGAGTGCATTGGTGGGTGATATAATATACTAGCCTTAACAATATCATACTGACAAAAGCACATACAATGCCTTCAGAAAGTATTCAGACCCCTTGACTTTTTCCATTTTTTTTTAGGTTACAGCCTTATTCTAAAATGTATTAAACGGTTTTTCCCCTCACCAATCAACACACAATACCCCATAATGACAAAGCAAAAACAGTTTAACATTTTTAGAAATTAAAATAATGATATCACATTTACATAATTATTCAAACCCTTTACTCAGTACGTTGTTGAAGCACCTTTTGCAGCGATTTACAGCCTTAAACTTCTTACGGCTGAAATCCCGTTAACGGGATCGATTTGACAACAGCCAGTGAAAGCGCAGGGCGCCAAATTCAAACAACAGAAATCTCATAATTAAAATTCCTCAAACATACAAGTATTATACACCATTTTAAAGACAAACTTGTTGTTAATCCCACCACAGTGTCCGACTTCAAAAAGGCTTTACGACGAAAGCACACCATCTGATTATGTTAGGTCAGCGCCTTGTCACAGAAAAACACAGCCATTTTCCAGCCAAAGAGAGGAGTCACAAAAAGCAGAAATAGAGAAAATGTATCACTATCCTTTGATGATCTTCATCAGATGGCACTCATAGGACTTCATGTTACACAATACATGTATGTTTTGTTCGATAATGTTCATATTTATAACCAAAAATCTCAGTTTACATTGGCGCGTTATGTTCAGGAATGTTTTGCCTCCAAAACATCCGGTGATTTTGCAGAGCCACATCAATTTACAGGAATACTCATCATAAACGTTGATAAAAGATACAAGTGTTATGCATAGAAAGATATACCTCTCCTTAATGCAACCGCTGTGTCAGATTTCAAAAAAGCTTTATGGCAAAAGCACACCATGCGATAATCTAAGTACAGCGCTCAGCCACCATACAGATACCCGCCATGTTGTGGAGTCAACAAAAGTCAGAAATAGCATTATAAATATTCACTTACCTTTGATGATCTTCATCGGAATGCACTCCCAGGAATCCCAGTTCCACAATAAATGTTTTGTTCGATAAAGTCCATCATTTATGTCCAAATACCTCCTTTTCGTTTGCGCGTTTAGTCCAGTAATCCAAATGCACAACGTGCGAGCACTAAGTCCAGACGAAAAGTCAAAAAAGGTATATTTACATTCATAGAAACATGTCAAACGATGTATAGAATCAATCTTTAGGATGTTTTTATCATAAATCTTCAATAATGTTTCAACTGGACAATTCCTTTGTCTTTAGAAATGAACAGAGAAAGGAACAGAGCTCGCGCTCGAGCTTGGCTCATGGCTTTCTGCCAGACACCTGGTTCAAACAGCTCTTATTTGCTCCCCCCTTCATAGTAGAAGCCTGAAACGAGGTTCTAAGACTGTTGACATCTAGTGGAAGCCTTAGGAAGTGCAATCGGACCAAATGTACACTGTATTATCTTGGATAGGCAAAGACTTGAAAACCTACAAACCTCAGATTTATTTCTCAGGTTTTTGCTTGCCATATGAGTTATGTTATACCACAGACATCATTCAAAAAGTTTTAGAAACTTCAGAGTGTTTTCTATCCAAATCTACTAATAATATGCATATCTTAGCTTCTGGGCCTGAGTATCAGGCAGTTTACTCTGGGCACGCTTTCCATCCGAACGTGAAAATAGCGCCCCAGCCATAAGAAGTTAAGTGTTCTTGGGTATGACGCTACAAGCAGTAGCACACCTGTATTTGGGCTTTCTCCATTCTTCTCTGCAGATCTTCTCAAGCTCTCAGGTTGGATGGGGAGCATTGCTGCACAGCTATTTAAGGTCTCTCCAGAGATGTTCGATCGGATTCAAGTCCGGGCTCTGGCTGGCCATTCAAGGACATTCAGAGACTTGTCCCAAAGCCACTCTCTGTTATCTTGGCTGTGTGGCTTAGGGTTGTTGTCCTGTTGGAAGGTTGAAACTTCGCCCCAGTCTGAGGTCCTGAGCACTCTGGAGCAGGTTTTTCATTAAGGATCTCTCTGTACTTAGCGCCGTTCATCCTTTACCTCTATCCTAACTAAAAACATCCCCATAGCATGATGCTGCCACCACCATGCTTCATCGTAGGGATGGTGCACGGTTTCCTCCAGACGTGATGCTTGGCATTCAGCTAAAGAGATCAATCTTGGTTTCATCAGACCAGAGAATCTTGTTTCTCATGGTCTGAGAGTCTTTATGTGCCTTTTGGCGAACTCAAACGAGCTGTCATGTCGCTTTTACTGAAGAGTGGCTTCGTCTGGCAACGTCTACCATAAAGGCCTGATAGGTGGAGTGCTGCAGAAGATGGTTTTCCTTTGGAGGTTCCCTATCTCCACAGAGGAACTATTAGAGCTCTGTCAGAGTGGCCCCTCTCCCCGTTTGCTCAGTTTGCCAGCTCTAGGAAGAGTCTGGTGGTTCCAACAATTCTTCCATTTAAGAAAGGCTACTGTGTTCTTGGGGACCTTTATTTCTGCAGACATTTTTTGGTACCCTTCCCCAGGTCTGTGCCTCGACACAGTCTCGGAGCTCTACGGACAATTCCGTCGACCTCATGGTTTGGTTTTTGCTCTGACATGCACTGTCAACTGTGGGACATTATATAGACAGGTGTGCACCTTTACAAATCATGTCCAATCAATTGAATTTACCACAGGTGGACTCCAAGTTGTAGAAACATCTCAAGGATGATCAATGYAAACAGGATGCACCTGAGCTCAATTTCGAGTCCCATAGCAAAGGGTCTGAATACTTATGTAAATAATGTATCTGTTTTATTTTTAATACATTTGCTAAAATGTATAAAACTCTGTTTTCGCTTTGTCACTATGGGGTATTGTGTGTAGATTGCTGAGGTTTTTATTTATTTAATAAATTTTAGAATAAGGCTGTAACAACAAAATGTGGAAAAAGTCAAGGGGTCTTGTTGCTACATGTGATGTATTGTCTGTGCCCAATAATGTTTGTACCATGTCTTGTGCTTCTACCACGTTGTGTTGTTGTCATGTTGTGTTGCTGCCATGCTGTGTTGTTGTCTTAGGTCTCTCTTTATGTAGTGTTGTGGTGTCATGATGTGTGTTTTGTCCAATATTTATATATATATATATATATATATATATATATTCTTTTTTTTTTATAAATCCCAGGCTTGGTCCCCGCAGGAGGCCTTTTGGTAGGCCGTCTTTGTAAATAAGAATTTGTTCTTAACTGACTTGCTTAGTTAAATCAAGGTATAATAAATCAATATTGATGACTTGAATGTCCCCCCCAAAAATGTACACTGGCACTCAGCCAACCAAGGATGGTGAATATAATGTAGACCTACCTGTTACACCTGACCCTTGTTACATTTAGCCCCGGTGTTATCTATGGATTCAACTCCATTGGCGAGCGCTAACGTGCATAAACCATACCACTGCTAAAAATYGTCCATTTTAGGCCTACTCATTTCTTGGATTTGAGAAATTGTAGCCTAGTAACACTAGAAAGCTCAGTGATCCTCCTCTTAACAGTGGCCATCAAAACTGCTTTCAAAAGTGTTTTCCCGTGACTGCATTAAAACCTCTCTGGGGCAGGTGGGACGCAATCGTCCCACCTGGCAATAGCCAGGGAAAATACAGCGCGCCATATTCAAATAAAATGATATAAATATAAACTTTCATTAAATCACACATGTAAGGTACCAAATTAAAGCTACACTCGTTGTGAATCCAGCCAACGTGTCAGATTTCAAAAAGGCTTTTCGGCGAAAGCATAAGATGCTATTATCTGATGATAGCACAACAGTAAACAAAGAGAGTAGCATATTTCAACATGCAGGCACGACACAAAACGCAGAAATAAAATATAAATCATGCCTTACCTTTGACGAAATTCTTTTGTTGGCACTCCAATATGTCCAGAAACATCAAATGGTCCTTTTGTTCGATTAATTCCGTCGATATATATCCAAAATGTCAATTTATTTGGCGCGTTTCGTCCAGAAAAACACAGCTTCCAACTTGCGAAACGTCACTACAAAATATATCAAAAGTTACATGTAAACTTTACCAAAACATTGCAAACTACTTTTGTAATACAACGTTAGGTATTTTTAAATGTTAATAATCGATCCATTTGAAGACGGGATGATCTGTGTTCAATACAAAAAAGAAACAAACTGACGCAACATTTTTGGTAACGTGCCTCTCTCAAACAATTTACTTCATGTGCCCCTCATTTACGATTGCCTTACTTCTTCATTACACAAGGATAACCTCAACCGATTTCCAAGGACTGGTGACATCCAGTGGAAGCGGTAGGAACTGCAAACAAGTCCATTAGAAATCTGGTGTCTAAGAAAACTCATTGAAAAAACAGTGACCTCAAAAAAATAAAAATTCTGAATGGTTTGTCCTCGGGGTTTTGTGTGCTACATAAGTTCTGTTATTCTCACAGACATGATTCAAACAGTTCTAGAAACTTCAGATGTTTTTCTATCCAAATCTACTAATAATATGCATATCTTATATTCTGGGATGAGTAGCAGCAGTTGAATTTTGGCATCTATTTATCCAAAAGTGAAAATGCTGCGACCTGCCCTGAAGAAGTTTTAAGAATGTCTACACTAACCACGTTCCCATACACATTTTTTTATGCGCGTAAAGTCATATTCATACGGTATGAAAGTCAGTACACAAACGACAGCTCTGATGGAAACTGGAAGTTTTGGTACATTTTTATTTATGCAGACAGATAATTTGTTCGTTCGACATGGTGGGATCTTTTTGTGTCGGTAAAGTTAATTATGCGAGAAATGGTAGTGGGAAACGCCTWTTAATGCGCAAATATTTATATAATAACCATCATATCGATTGTAAACTTGGAGTCACGTGATGATATGGTGTGTGGTCCTCTCACTATGACTCGGGGAAACCATGCAATTTATTAGGCTAGGTAAGTTATGAACAGGGTGGTGAAAGTGCACGGTGATGAGCTTGATGCTCCTTTTCAATAAATATAGAGGGTCTTATACTGGTGAATACTTGACTGCCGTTGGACAAATACAAATATTCTAGCTCTTATCCATAATAATTTAATCTTGTACACTACCCTACTCACACAGTTTACCCGCACTGTATCTAGCTGTTGGCTAGAGCGCCCATGCCAATACCAGAGTAGACACATTTGCTATTTAACGCAACAGTTCTTGTTATTATCTACATTTTTCTCTCTTAAACAAGTGGATTATTTACACCCTGTTCACTAATATTGGCACTCTGGGTAAATATGAGCAAAAAGGGCTTTGAYAAACATTTATTTGCTGTTTATCCTCTTGGTCTTTCATTCAAAATATTCACAAAAATCAAACCTTTAATTTAAGTAAAATAATACAAATTCAAATATGAAATTAATATTTTGCCCCTGAAACATGTGCCACAATTATTGGTACCCCTAGAAAATCTTATGAGTAAAATCTAACTGAAGTATATTCCCATTCATATGTTACATTTAAGTTAACCTGAGTGATTAGGAACACTTAAGTGGTAAGCCATGACTTCCTGTTTCACTGGGGTATAAATATGTGGTGACACACAGGCCAAGTTCCCATAGTCATCCACCACTATGTGAGAGATCCGAGAATACAGTGATGATGTGCCACAAAAGGTTGTCAAGCTGAACCAATCAGGAAATGGCTATAAGAAAATATCTCAACGGTTGAAAATGCCCATTTCCACTATCAGGGCAATAATTAAGAAGTTTAAAGCAACTGGAAATGTTAACAAATCGGCCTGGAAGAGGACGTGTTTCTATATTGACCCCACGCACAGTGAGGAGGATGGTTCGAGTGGCCCAAAAATGTCCAAGGATCACAGCTGGAGAATTGCAGACCTTAATTGGGTCTTGGGGTCAGAAAGTCTCAAACTACGATCAGACACCACCTACTTAACCACGAGTTGTTTGGGAGAGTTGCCATAAAAAAGCCTTTGCTGTCATCAAACAATAAACTCAATTACCTACAATTTGCCAAAGTTACTGGACCTTTCAATGGGACTGAGTTCTATGGTCAGATGAGACCAAAATAGAGCTTTTTGGAAACAAACACCAGATGTGGGTTTGGCATAGACAGAAAGATATCCATGCAGAAAAGTACCTCATCCCTACTGTGAAGTATGTTGTGGGCTGTTTTTCTTCCAAAGTCTGAGGACAACTTGTTAGGATACATGATATCATGGACTCCATGTTCCAGCAGATATTAAATCAAAACTTAACTGCCTCTGCTAGGAAGCTTAAACTGCGCCGTGGTTGGATTTTCCAGCAGGACAGTGATCCAAAGCACAACTCAAAATCAACACAAATTGTTCACTGACAACAGAATCAAGGTTTTACCATGGCCATCCCAGTCTCCTGACCTAAACCCCATAGAAAACCTGTGGGATGAGCTAAAGAGGAGAGTCCACGAGCGTGGACCTCGACTCTGAAGGATCTGGAGAGATTCTATATGGAGGAATGGTCTCAGATCTCTTGCCATGTGTTCTTAAACCTTGTTACGCATTATAGGAGAAGACTCCGAGCTGTTATCTTTGCACAGGGAGGTTGCACAAAGTATTGAATGAAATGGTGGCAATAATTGTGGCACACATATTTGAGAATATTTGTTTGATGATAAGAATTGTATTTTTTCTTTCAATTATTTTACTTTAAAAGGTTATTTTGATTGAAAGACCAAGAGGATAAACAATGAAAACATTTTCACAGKCCGTTTTTCTCATATTTACCAAGGGTGCCAATATTAGTGGAGGGCACTGTATCTCAAGGCTTTCCTACTTGTATTTTTTTTAAACAATTATAGATCTAACATTGGAATATATCTACAACTTTTTTTTAAATTTACAAAAATTAGATCAACTTACCACAAAATCATTTTTGTTTAAATATCTCAAAGTTGTGATGACAGAGGACATTTTTTGTTGAGCAAGAGCAGTGGGAAAATAATTTGGTGACATCTTGTGCTCTTAATGTGAATTACAGGGGGCGGGGCCAGTTACCCCAGGTGGCCAGTTGTCCCCTGGTACCCAAGGGTCTCAGCTCCAACTGGCTCTCATTTGGATCATAGGTGGGACCCAGCCCAATTCAACCCTGGGTCATTTTGGAACTAAACCTCCCTTGCACTGCGGTGTTTTGTTACACCTTTTGCTTAGATGTTTTGTTGGGCTGGCCCTAATCTGCTCTGTAAACAAAGTATTCCCATAGTTTGAGTCCGGTGTCAGTTTTGTCAACAAGTTGTGGACGTGGAGATACCGGTTTGATGTTTTTGTTAGAAGACTCCCCACTGGAGACCAGGGTTTAATCCGCTTTCACTGTTCTCCCCACTGGAGACCAGGGTTTAATCCCCTTTCACTGTTCTCCCCACTGGAGACCAGGGTTTAATCCCCTCTACAAAATTCTCCCCACTGGAGACCAGGGTTTAAACCCCTCTCACTGTTCTCCCCAATGGAGACCAGGGTTTAATCCCCACCCACGACAATCCTTTCTCAGTGTTCTCCCCAGGTGCTTGTCTGTCTCCTCTTGCTGAACAGTCTTCAATAAAAATGAAGTATTTATCTATTTGTCTGTCTTATTCAATCTGTATAGGAGACAGGATAAAGTCGGACCCAGACTATCTTCCAGAAGTGACCGTGGCAACAGGGCAACCACAACACCAGAAGAAGAAGGCTGCGAAGAAGCTTCATCCATGTCCTGACTGTGGGAAGACATTTGACAGACCATCACACCTAGAGAGACATGAGAATACCCACACCAGAATCAAGAAGCTGGCCCCCGACTACACTTGTTCGTACTGTGGCAAGATCTTCGCTAAACCGTCAAAGCTGGCTCGGCACGAGCGAGGACACACCGGAGAGAAACCGTACTCTTGCTGCAAGTGCGGGAAGTGCTTCGCCGAGCCGGGGCACCGGAAGAGCCACGAGCTGACGCACAATGAAGAGAGACCGTACACCTGCGCCGACTGCGGGATAGGCTTCTTCAACCAGTCCAAGTTGCAACGCCACCAACGCACACACACAGGTGAGAAACCGTACTGCTGCACTGAATGTGGAAAGACCTTTGCTCGGTCAGGAGGCCTAAAGACTCACTGGCTAAGCCACACGGGAGAGAGACCATACCTCTGCTCTGACTGTGGGAAAAGCTTCTTCAGCTCTGGGGACCTGAAAGTCCACCACTTGACCCACACCGGAGAGAAACCACACTGCTGCTCCGTGTGCGGGAAGGGTTTCGCGCAGAGGGGGAACATGAGGGCTCATGAACGGTCTCACTCGGGGGAAAGGCCTTACAGCTGTGCCGACTGCGGGGCCAACTTCGCCCATTCTAACTATTTAAAGATACACCGGCGCATTCACACGGGAGAGAGACCCTTCCCTTGCCCGGTCTGCGGCAAGAGGTTTATTCTATCCGGGCACCTCGGAAGACACCAGAAAACACACATACCCAAAAACAACACTTAGGAGAACACACATATCCAAACACACACGGGACACACTCATGAGCTTACTGAAGTATATTGTATTTGCATATAATCATGAACTACAATGAAACGGATGAAGAACAAAAAATAAAAGACATGGTAAAAGTCCTGAGAGAGTGACGGTAAGGGATGCTCCCCCGTGAAGCTCCGCCCTCAACACTCCTCTTTCCATACTGTGTCCCAAATGACACCCTGTTCCCTATATGGTGCACTACCGGGTCAAAGGTCAAACCTATATAGAGCAGAGGGTGCCCATTGGCCTGTTCCACTGTTTTAATCTAAACATTGTATAGAATTTATTTGGCAGGTTGTTGTGTGTATGTATATATGTATATATATATGTTGTGTGTCTTTGTCCTGAACGTTTTTGGTGGTTTTCATAATGTGAGAGCTCTGGTGAGTAAAGTTTCTAATGTAGTTAGTTACCTGTAAACCACAGTTTCGGCCTCTCCTGGTAGGCAAAGTCTCTTCAGATCATTTAAGCACYACTTTTTCCACATTTTGTTACGTTACAGCCTTATTCTAAAATGTATTAAATTGTTCCCCCCCTCAATCTATACACAATACCCCATAATGACAAAGCAAAAGGCCTGTCTCACAGTCCCTGCTGCTGAAAAACATCCCCACAGCTTGATGCTGCCACCACCATGCTTCACCGTAGGGATGGTGCCAGGTTTCCTCCAGACGTGACGCTTGGTTTCATCAGACCAGATAATCTTGTTTTTTATGGTCTGAGAGTCCTTAGGTGCCTTTTGGCAAACTCCAAGTGGGCTGTCATGTGCCTTTTACTGAGGAGTGGCTTCCGTCTGGTCACTCTACCAAAAAGGCCTGATTAGTCTAGTGCTGCAGAGATGGTTGTGATTCTGGAAGGTTCTCCACAGAGGAACTCTGGATCGGGTTCTTGGTCACCTCCCTGACCAAGGCCCTTCTCCTCCGATTGCTCAGTTTGGCCTGGGCGTCCAGCTCTAGGAAGAGTCTTGGTAGTTCCAAACTTCTTCCATTTAAGAATGATGGAGGCCACTGTGTTCTTGGGGACCGTCAATGCTGCAGGCATTTTTTTGGTACCCTTCCCCAGATCTGTCCCTCGACACAATCCTGTCTCGGAGCTCTATGTACAATTCCTTCAACCTCATGGTTTGGTTTTTGCTCTGACATGCACTATCGACTGTGGGACCTTTATATAGACAGGTGTGTGCCTTTCCAAATCATGTCCAATCATTTGAGTTTACCACAGGTGGACTCCAATCAAGTTGTAGAAACATCTCAAGGATGATAAATGGAAACAGGATGCACCTGAGCTCAATTTGGAGTCTCATAGCAAAGGGTCTGAATAAGGTATTTCAGTTMATTTTTTTCAGATTTTGCAAAAATGCATAAACACTGTTTTTGCTTTGTCATTATGGGGTATTGTGTGTAGATTGGTGAGGAAAAACATGACATTTAATCCATTTTAGAATAAGGCTGTAATGTAACAGAATCTGCATAAAGGGAGAGGGTCTGAATACTTTCTGAATGCACTGTATATTCTGAAAGTAACGCATTGCTAACTATAGTTATTGTTACTCAAATACAAAGTGTAATTAGTTATGATACCTTGTTACTGATTCAAGTAATAATATTATTGTACCACATGATGTTACTGACAAGTTAACCCACAACCCTGGTGAAATGGACATCAATATGCATAAATTAAACGTTTCCAAGAGGAGCGGGGCTGGCTGGTTAAATTGCGACAATGGAAGTTTGGTTTAGAAAGTATTGATTTATGCCGATAGAAAGTGAATGGCTTTCTGGAGGAATAAGACAATTTAATTCAAATGTGACCCTCGTCATAATTCATACTCTTTAGTACATTTTCATATTAGAATATAAAAAAAAAATGTACTTCAGGTATCACGACGAGGAAAATTTGTTAGATACGTACATAATTGACCAGTTTGGCAGCAAACACCATTATGAGATCAGGGTCTGTATCCACAAGACATCTCAGAAAAGGTCCTAGGAATCCTGTTAAAACCTGTTAAGACTATTAAACACTCCCAGCTCAGAGGAAGTTTTAGGATGACAAACTGAGCCCAGAGTACAAATCAACTCATACATTTCTGCATATTGATCCTTTAACATAAACCCTAGATGCCTTCAATTGCCTCCAATTTATAGGCATATTTTTTGTTTAACAATGTGATGTTGTGCTCCAAAGGGATTACTTGGAACAAATAACATGATTCAATCATCGAAAGAAAAACATGTTTAATTTGCCTAGTGGTTATAAATATTTAGGCATATCGTGTGAAATTTACAAAACAAAGAAATAGGCCTTGTAAAAAGAGCAAGAAATACTGTTGCATGTAGGTCTAGATTATTTCTGGATTGATCATATAGAAATATCAAAACATTCTTTGAACAACTCCTAACCACTGTCCCGCTGCCTTTTTCTATTACCAAGACACCTGCTGGTAACTCGTAACTGGTCAGGACAGCTCATGAGGTCTCCTAAATATCTGTCCACTAGGTGGAACTCATGACTTAAAGAGGCTTCATGCATAGATTAGATTTTTACCCACAGGAGTAAAATGTCTCTATTCTCAGCACCTACAACACATGTTCTACTCTGATACACATTGTGGATACGGTCCCAGTATTTGGCACTGCACTGTGTCTTGTCTTTGGATGTTCTTTCAGTAATTTAAACCTCTTCCCACACTAAGAGCTGATGTTAAGCTTCTCTGCTGAGCTAGCTGATGTTTTTAGGTCTTCTGTTTGACTGAAGCACTCCCCACACTGGGAGCAGTGCAAAGGCTTCTCTCCTATGTGAGTTCTCTGGTGAGCCGTTAAAGACATGCTCCGGGAACCTATGGAGACAACATAAGTATTTATTAAACCTCCCACTATGGGCTGGATGTGTCAATGTGTAGTTCATACAGGCTTAATCTCTGAGCATAATTATTGTCCTAGTTTGAAATGAACCGTTTTCTCCACATTTTCACKCACGTGGGCCAGCCCCCTTGCAATTCGAGTTCCAGCCAYTGCGCTTCAGTCCCTCGCCATTCGAGTGACAGCTAGCAAGATGCACATACAGCAAAGCAAAAGAGCTAAATTACTTGGTGCACATATGTGACGTACTATGACATTTTTGGGGACCACTTTTGACTCTAGAGCTACTTTCATAACTATTGGCTAAAAAGCTCCAGAACATATCTAAGTTTCATACATCACTGAAACGAAAAACATGCAGAGAGCAATGGTAAGGCTTGTCTCCTGTGCGAGTTAGCTGGTGAGTCTTTAGTTTATGTAACAGGCTGAAGCTCTTCCAACACTGACAGCAGCGGTAAGGCTTCTTTGTGAGTAAGCTGGTGTCTATTTAAGGTTTGTAAAAGAGAAACTCATCCCACAAACAGCAGTGGAAAGGCTTCTCTCCTGTAAGAGTAAGCTTGTGTCTTTCATTTTCTTCGTGTCTGAAAAATCTTCCCAAATTGACCTCACGGGTAAGTCTTCTTTCTTTCGAGACTGTTTTTGTGTGAATCACTGACAATTGACAATGGAAGTCATGCCTTTGGTCACCCTAACAAATAATTAAAGAGACCATAAACTCATCTTTAAAAGGTTGAAGTCTGCTCAAAACAAAAGTGACGTAGGTTAAGCAAGTCGAGTAATGAGTAGGATTCTGGGTTTTCACATGCAAAAGTGATTACTTTTGATAAAAGGCGTAGGTCTGCRTTCCCAATGAAAACTAGTTTGAAAATTAAAACACATTTCATGGAAAAGAGATGTATGTTTCTGAACGATGCATCATGATGCCTTGTTGACAACATGCGGCACAGATTACTGTTTGATTGAGGGTGCTCATCTCATACCGCTTTTGCCCCACGGGCCATGCCATAGCTGTGCCAACTTTATTTAAATAAACAACATTCAAACACAACTCCAGAGCATGACTTTGACTCTTCTTTCACCACCATAATTTGTATTTTATAATAGCTACAGTGTTTATAACATGATAGCAATTTTAAAAGATTGTCACCCTATTCAATATACAATATTTAAACGGAAAATTCTTCTTTCACTGCCACTATTTATTACCAGACATCCAGGGTTTATTACAGGATACTCAATGATTATAACATGTTACTCTTGAATCTTCAAAATGTTTGGGGCTCTTTGTTGTGACTCGGAGATCCGTCTAAAGAAAAATGCCCAGAAGCTCTTTTCGTCATAGGAGACGTAGCAGCAACATTATTCTACAAATACGTTTTAAAAGTTACAAACAACGTGAAAAAAAATACGCACATTTAACCGAGTCAACTGAAGTATCGTGCTTTGAGCCCGGTAGGGCCCTGTTGGGAGTCATCTCCCGAGTGTCAATGGAATTAAGGAGGAAAACTTTCGACAGGAATCCAGGTGTGGTTAGTGCCCATCGTTTGACCTGCATGGTGGAAGGAAGAAAGGAAAACAAAAAATGTCGTTCTATGTGGTTTTCTTA
>NW_019944933.1:36346-49051 GCF_002910315.2 Salvelinus sp. IW2-2015
TTGGTTTGTGAGTTCCCTAGCATTTTCTTCAGAGCTGATGACTGTGCCTGAAACTCTCCCTACAAATAGTGGAGCATGGAAATGCTCTCTTCCTGTGTGAGATAGCGATGTTTCTTCAGAGTTGATGACTGAATAAAGCATAACCATACTGGGAGCATTGTTTGGCCCATTGTAAATAAGAATTGTTTCTTACTGACTTGCCTAGTTAATATAAGGTCGGTATGCTTCTTTCTTTTGTGCGTCTGTTGGTGTGATTTGAAGTGACTTGAGATTGAGGTTGGTGTGAATGTTCATATTGGAAAGGTTCTTATTCCTTGGTTGCAAGCTAGCAAACTTCGGTCTAACTTACAGTCAAGTCAAACAGTGCAGCCAGAATAACAGCAAGAAAGCTGCATTTGCATTTGTTTAAGCGTTTTGGATGGGGTAGGCCATCATTGTAAATAAGAATTTGTTCTTAACTGACTTGCATAGTTTAAAAAAAAAATGGTGTGGTCTACAGCTTATCATGAGGTACTATACCTCAGGTGAGCAATAGCTCGAAACTTCTTAATATTAGAAATTGCACACAGCTGTTATTTCAAAATAGCAAACACCTTACCAGACGTAGCTTCTCTGTCCTGCCGATGCACTGAATAAGCCAGCCAGCTCTATAGTATCGTGTTGTCGTTCAGCACACAATCTGGAAACATAAGATATTACAATTTTTAATGCCCTGTTGGTAGGATAGTCTTAATCGTAAGATCATCCATTTTATTTTCCAATGATTGAATGTTGGCCAATAGTACGCATGGTGGTGGTGGAGGTTACTTCGCCTACGAATTCTTAGAAGGCAGCCCGACCTCCTACCCTTTTTTTTCTCTGTCTTTTCTTGGGCCTGGTCTCGAGAAAGCAGTATATCCTTCGCGTCGGATTCGTTAAAGAAAAAATGCCAGAAGCTCTTTTTCGGTCATAGGAGAGACAGTAGCGCAACATTATCACAAAATAAACGTTTTTTTTTCAAGTTACAAACACGTGAAAAATAAAATAGCACATTTAATCGAGTCAACTGAAGTACGTGCTTTGACTCCGGAGTAGGGCACTGTTAAGGGATTCATCTCCCGGAGTGTCAATGGAAGTTAAGGAGAAAAACTTTCGACAGGAATCCCAGGTGTGGTTAGTGCCCATCGTTTGACCTGCATGGGGGAAGGAAGAAAGGAAAACAAAAATGTCGTTCTATTGTTTTTTTTTTTACTGATGAGCACTTCCCTACACATGTCAAGCTGAGGTATATGGGTGTACGCAGAAACCAAACCATTAGTGTGTACAACTTTTTACATACAGCATGTCCGGTCTCTTTGGTTGACAAAAGGGCTATTCACTACCATTTCTTCAATTACACCTGTTTCTTTTGATTGCTTCCGCATAGGATATATCCAATGGCCCGCCCTCACTTTTGCCCACTCAACCTCCTTCACCTTAACAGGGCATCCAGGAGCTCTGGGTCATGATCCACCAACAATTGCAACACGGCCGTTCTTCAATCGGATCTTCTGTATACTCCACCCGTCTACACACATTTGAAAACGGCCAAATCCTTTAAAAGTTGTACACTAATGGTTTGTTAAAGTGAGGGCGGTCCATTGGATATATCCTATGCGGAAGCAATCAAAAGAAAAACAGTAACACCACATTCAGGAAGTGTTGTAATTCGCCATTAAAGAAAAATCCCTTCCTACAGTAACACCATTCAGGAAGTGTTGTAATTCGCCATTAAAGAAAACAACCCTTTCTAAATAGACACAACATTCAGGAAGTGTTGTAATTCTCCTTTAGAAAGCAAACCCTCCCTACAATGACACCACATTCAGGAAGTGTTGTAATTCTCCTTGAAGAAAGCAAACCCTTCCTAAAATGACACCACATTCAGGAAGTGTTGTAATTCTCCTTTAAGAAAGCAAACCCTTCTACAATGACACCACATTCAGGAAGTGTTGTAATTCCTCTTATAAGAAGCAACCCTTCCTAAAATGACACCACATTCAGGAAGTGTTATTATTTTTTGGTGGGAAAACAAATGGTGCAAAAACGAAATAAATATAAACACCCAGTTGTATCTATTTGTCCATGTTTCATGATGTTAGTTTGACATCCAACTCATTCGTTTTCACCCTGTTACTTATATAGCAGAACTGAACCATCACGCCTCATACTTAATAGTGGGGCAAAATAATAATCCATAAGAGCCAAAATGTATCTAGCATAAAGTAGTAAGTTGGATAAATCTCTGCTCCAGAATTAAATGTATGAATACACTGAGATAGTATGGGTAGTCACAAACTCATGAGCTCCTTTAGTCTATGGACAGTACTAATTCCTTTTGCGGTTGTTTAGGTCACTTGCAGGTTGGCTTGCGCATGTTATGATTAGGGCTGCCTCTAAAAGTAGAAGCGGGTTGGAGGCTATTATGGGCCTTTTACGCAGGCTGTATGTAGACAATGCGCTTAGGATGGATTTCATGTCAATGTTCAATTTGCTTTATGAAATTAGAGAAATAATAGGATATCACATAATTGAAGATGCATCTCCCAGTAGGTGTAATCACGCAATAAATACCATCAAATCACTTTTCAATTAAGTTTGTATAAATTTACTTTTGCCATATTAGTACTAGTGTAATGGAATGGATCAAACAGAGAAATCAGTTTCGGTTAGACTCTGAGTATATTTGTGTAATCCGGAAATGTTATATTAAGACATACATTTAATCTGATTAAAAATGTTGGCTAACATACAGACAGCTCACTCGGAATTTGAGAGCCGGTCGGTTGACTCTCGAGTGAATAAACTTTGAGAATGTTTTGATTTATCCAAGAATCATACAGATTTTGTGAATTAATTTATGTATCCTCTTGATGTTGGCAACAAGATTAACAGTTTACTTCTACTTTGAAGGAATTCGTTGTCGTCTTCCAGATTAAAAATAAAGAGCAAAGAGCTCTGAATTATTAATTCGGACTTGGCGTAGTATAATGATCAATCAACCTGACACAAACTTAAGTTACCAGAGGGGATGTTTGAAGAGAAATTTTTAACTTTTTTGTATTAAAGTAAATATAATTAATGATAGTGCAAGTAACAAAGATATGCTTAGGAAATGATTTACACAGCGCATTTAGTCTGAGGATTAGAATTTTGTTTGCAGATGACGGCTGTGCCTTTTAGTTAACTTATATATCCTTACAGTTAGAAAACTAATCAACAGGTCGCTAGCCAACAAAGGGTGGATTCTAACGTATTGGCTGCAGGGCTGTGGAAAAACAGCACTATTAAGAATGTTAAAAACGTTAATATTGTTCATAGTATATAACATGCATTCAACCATATATTCAATAACAGTATAGGAGCATCAAATACACGTTTAGTTAAAAACATGTTTTTATTATTCTTTTGTCAAATAAGGAATCGGCTATTTAAACAATATCTAATACCGGAATTACTTGGTCATTCCTGTTGTATACACATTATCATAAACCTGTGGGAATAAGTCAGGAGGGTGGATTATTACTTTATGGAAGGCCGTACATGATATTTAGCTGTACGTAGTCCAAACCAATTACTATTCTATTCACGGAGGCCGAGTTGTTACCCATCTTGACTTTGTTCCACGCACACATTTTATTTGTTGTTAAACACGGCTTATTCTAAACATTGTTATTCTAAAATTATAACGGCTAGTTATTTTTTCCCCCCTCAACCTAAATTCTTTATATATCTACTTATATTCGACCTTCTCATTAACTGAACAATTGTTTAATATTTCCCGGTAAAGTCAGTAAAAGCCGGATGGTTAGACTACAAAGCCAAATGGTTTGCGAAAAGGTATTTGTATCGGAATAACATGAGCTAATGTATAAACGGCTGATAAAATCATATTCATATTTTACATAAGTCAAATTGTAATTTCTAGGAGAACATCTGTCGGTTAGAATAATTTTCGCTCTGTTTATAAACTAGAAATGAAGATATTTTAGCGACTTTTCGGACGTTACAAGGTTCTGATCGCACCTAAGCTGCTTCTTCATAAAGATTCTGGGCCCAATATCTGAGGCTATTCAGAGGGACGGATTGCTCAGTCCGGTCGCAGCTAGTTTGATAGTACGCTCTTAGGTATAATTTACGTTTGTTTCTAGGTACTAATTTCATGGAACAAATTACGTATGTATATTCTTACAGGAACACAATGTCAATACTTTTTGGCTGTGTCGGGATAAAATAATGGTTATGCACGAAACTGGAAGCATATCATCTTATGGGCATCATTTCATATTAGTGGATGCTCCCAGTTGTCTGGGGTATCCGCAGTAGATGTGTAGAACATATGATGTTAAAACATATTAATTCATTTATTTATCAGATTCTACTTAATGAAAAAGGTTGTACGGTACGTATACAAAATGTATGGAAAAAAAACAAGGGAAGGTATGAGTTTAAAGGTCACTCTCGAATACTTTCCCGAATGCTACGGTGTTTTAATGTTATTCAGTTTGCATTACTCCATTTCTTATTCATTTGCTAAGCATTAGTCCTGATGGTTGAGCACGTGGAGGCTCCTCCAAGGTAGGAGATAGTTGGAGGTTATGCATACGCACTCCTCAGGGATTTCATTTTCTTAGATAAATAGGTAATTGATTCTTTAAAAAAAAAGTTTATAAATTGGTTTAGATGAATTTTAACGACAAGGAAATCATGTGTTCAGGAACGTTCAACTTGTAAAGTTTGTGTCACTCTATTAAGAGCACGCAAATTCACATCGACGCCAGATATTTTTTTCAATGCAGGTTCCTCCATAACTGCTTATCTTAGTAGCCATCCAACAACTCATTATACTGAACTCTTGTGAGGTGATAGCCCGCCATTGGTGATAAGACGGACTAGGACAGCTCCCAGCTTCCGTCCTCCTCAGTTGATTTGGTACGAGATTTGTACGTATCTTCAAGTAGTAACAAAATAATTACCTAGGATTTGGCTGTTTCTTTCGGTCTTTCAGGGACCTTCACCCCCCTTCCATCCGACTATTCACCAGGTAATTTACTGTTAACACACACTTGTCAAACATTATGGATACGAAAGGAAATACTCCAACACTTATTATTGTAGTGCTCTTGCAAAGACAATGAAAGGTATAGTTAGTGATTGTAAGTTTAACTTGGCTAATATAAGCACTGAAAGGCGACATTAAGCAATTTGGCAAATTTACAGTAGTCACACGCCTTCGTAGACCGTTTCTCAGGATTTCCATGGTTGTTACCCTATTCCCTACCAAACACGCTGGACCTTGTGATTAACAGATAGGAGGATGACTTACTGCCTTAGAGAACCAGGTGAGGCCAATCTGAGGACTATGGTTTTATCAATCATCCAACACACCATCACTGGAGATTGATTTACTTCTTTTCCTTAAGTTTCTTCTAGGCGTACTAAGCTTTTGCGCGTTTTAATTACATTTATTGGCCCTACACAGATGTAGGGTATCCCTTAGACTCTGAGTCCAAGTAAACAAATTCATCCGTAGGTTGGGACTATCATAGGTACGGTAGAACCTTATCAGCTGTGTTGTTAATCGTATTATCTTCATTTTTATTTTTCAATCTATGTGCCATATGCTTGTAGCTCAAGGTTGCCTAAGAGTTTCTTGTCTGTACTACAATGTGATATCAAGTTTGTACTGGTTTGGTTCACGCTAAGTATGGAGAACAATGAGGGATGTGTAAGACGGCTTAGGTCGTGTAGCAGTTATGACGAGGTAGGAATTTTGGTGTTAGGGCAGCTTGGAAAGTGGTTGAATCAACCTGCGTGCTACGCTAATTACAGATTGGGTGTAAAGGGTGGGGAAAACTGAACTAGATCCTTGGTACAACATTCTTTTATAAGCAAAGTTATCACACTTATTTTAGGAGCGTGGTCTAAGCCCAGGGAATTTGTTGTGGTAAGGGAGCGTATGGTATGGCTTTGTAAAGGATGCGATTAAACAAATAGGTTAAATAGTACTAGCTTAATAACAGCGAACACCATGATATTTCTTTTTGCATTGGCGAAATTAACACATCCACAAGTGTCATTAGTCCTAGGTCTTGTGGGTATATACTGTACTTTGATTGTAAATGAGATTCTTATCCCAATTCAATCTCAAGGTGGAAAGCAGAGAAATTTGTTCTTTGTTGCTTTGTCCCCGCATCTAGGACAAGTGTCAAAAGATCAAGTGGAGTCCAGATAGACTCTTCCCTTTATAGTCAGCTCATTTCATTCTTGATTGTTGTATCATGGGATGTTGTTATGGGACTCTGTTGGATGAAAAGATTGAAACAGGTAAGGAACAATTTGAATTTTTGTGTGGTCAGATATGGCATAACTACATCTCATTCTTCGTCAAAGCAATTGTGAAAAAGCCGACCGGATGAAGGAAATGCATTGAGAAGAGAACAAAGCAGAATTTCTTGGCGCGTAACAAGCTGAGAATAGAGCGATCCGAGGCAGAGGAAGAAAAAGAGAGGTAGAAGATGCGCCTCTCCCCCCATTCAATCATGATCTTCTTTCGCAACACGAGGTTACAATGCCTTATCGTGTTAGAATTTCGATGGAAGAGGTGTTGGTAGACGGAGGAGTTGGCGCTTGGATCGATGGCTTGCGCAATGCAGAGAAAAAGCCGGTTGCGGCGGAAATCTTCTAGAGAGACGGAGAGGAAGGGCCAAGTAGTAAGAAATTGGCAGAGAGGGTAAAGGCATGAATTCAGGACTGACAATTTGGTGGTATTCTAATACGCAGGACACCCTAGAAGAGTTTTATTCTTTAGGTTTGATACTTGCCTTACACTTTTATGAGTTGCAGTCCCGTGTGTCACTCTTGGAATTCACTTACACAAAAGGATTTTGATAGGAGTGGTCGATGAAAACAACCTTTGGTGGTCGTAAATGGTAATCGTGTAACTTAGAAGCTAGTGAAAGTGCCCCTATAATGTATGTTCAATCTGTCGCTCGATAATACAAATTTTATTTTTTACTTTATGTTGAGGACTTATTTACATTTGTTTTTTACATTAATTAGGCATCGATTGTAGATCGGCACAAAAACTTAGATGGAGGCACGGGACGGGTTTAATGAAAATCTTCCTTTTGCCTGTAACATCAGCTGCTTAAACTCCCAAGCCAAGTTATGACCTCTCCCTGAATAGTACATAACACTCCTTAGCTCTCGTAATAACTCATTGCCCTTCTCTTCTTGTCTATCCTTCTACCTGCACAAACTGACAGAGACCATTAGCTTTCCCACCCTTTCTCTTTTTACATCACACTAAACCAATTACCTGTTCTTCGCTGTGCTTACCAGCGTGAACTTTCACTGAGCCTCCAAACCATGGTCTATTTTTCTCAAAAGTTTAACTTCATTTCATCGCTAATGTCTGTCTTTTCCATCCATTCCTCTATACAGCCTATTCCCTCCCTCAACCTTTGCTCATCCTTGGTACTCCCATTATTATCTATGTGACTATGTCTGGGCTCCTCTCTCCTATGTCAACTTTGGGACGCTAAAGTCCACCCCCCGCCTCCCCTCTGGTAACCCTGACTACTTTTAGTAGTCAAGAGAAGAGTATTATATACACTTTGTATGTTATGTAGAGCAATTTTACAGCAGGTGGCTGCAACTTGCCACCAGGTTGTATTTCATTCACGTCCCAAGAATAGACCGCTATCAGGGTAGACGCCATTCACGCACACAGTTATAAGTTAATAGCCATGATTATGGTGAATAGCAAATGTAATTGATGTACAGCTTGTGGGGTGTTGCGCGATAGAGTGGAAAAGTTCCACCCAATGTGTTCGAATACAATCACACCCGGATTTTTTTTTTTACTGATGAGCACTTCCCTACACATGTCAAGCTGAGGTATATGGGGTACGCAGAAACCAAACCATTAGTGTACAACTTTTAAAGGATTTGGCCGTGTTTCAAGTGTGTGTAGACGGGTGGAGTATACAGAAGATCGGATTGAAGAACGGCCGTGTTGCAATTGTGGTGGGGTTCATGACCCAGAGCTCCTGGAGTACCCTGTAAGGGTGAAGGAGGTTGAGTGGGCAAAAGTGAGGGCGGTCCATTGGATGTATCCTATGRGGAAGCAATCAAAAGAAGAACAGGTGTAATTGAAGAAATGGTAGTGAATGCCCATAGTGAATAGCCCTTTTTGTCAACCAAGAGAACCGGACATGCTGTATGTAAAGAAAGTGGATTAAGTGGTGTTCATTGCAACTGTGATAAACTGCACGGCTCAAGTAGAAAGGAAATCAAAGAAATTGGACTTCATTGTCGCTGCAGCAGGAAAGTATCTGGGGCTTCAGGAATTCACAGCTGAACATTTACAAGGATTATAGGTGATGGAAGATGTGCCTCCCTCGCAGGCTCCTGAGCCTGTTTAGGGATCAGACATGGATTGGGTCATTCCTACAATGCAGTGCCTTTTCTGTCCTCAGGAAATATCACTTCTTATTTAGTGTAAAATTAGGATTCCAAAAGACTTTAAATATAAGGTCAGGTGTCCTTTACCTTAAAAACACAAAAATATGGACCTTAAAAGGGAACTTTATGCATTTTGAAAACGTTTTTTCAGTGGATGTAGGTGTTTTTTGCCACGGGTGTTATTAATCAACTTCCACGAGAAATATAAACCTTAAAATAATAACATACTTAAAATCTTTCTTCATTATTTTATAGTCCTAGTTAAATTCTCGCTCATCAATAGTTATTTTATCATAATTATTGTATTTATTATCATTTTACTTAAGAAGTTCTATGTGTCCCTGATATCACTTTCCACGCTGTTAGTTTTTTTGTAATTCTCTATTTAAGAAAACAACCCCTTCCTACAGTAACACCACATTCAGGAAGTGTTGTATTTCGCCATTAAAGAAAACAACCCCTTCCTACAGTAACACCACATTCAGGAAGTGTTGTAATTCGCCATTAAAGAAGAACAACCCCTTTCTAAAATGACACCACATTCAGGAAGTGTTGTAATTCTCCTTTAAGAAGCAAACCCTCCCTACAAATGACCACACTTCAGGAAGTGTTGTAATTCTCCTTGAAGAAAGCAAACCCTTCCTAAAATGACACCACATCAGGAATGTTGTAATCTCCTTTAAGAAAGCAAACCTTCCTACAATGAACCACATTCAGGAAGTGTTGTAATTCTCCTTTAAGAAAGCAAACCCTTCCTAAAATGACACCACATTCAGGAAGTGTTATTATTTCTTTGTGGGAAAACAATGGTGCAAAACGAAAAAATATAAACACCCAGTTGTATCTATTTGTCCATGTTTCATGATGTTAGTTTGTACATCCAACTCATTCGTTTTCACCCTGTTACTCCTCAATTATAGAGAAAATGAACCAAATGTTTGATAGGGAAGTTAAAATCCGTTCAAGTTTCACCATATGCTAGCTCAATCTTGCTTACTCACAGTGCTATGGCTAATTTGGGCTCAAATTTCCAGCCTGTTTAGGATTATGCACCTAATAAGTTAAAAAATAAAAAATGTATAATATATATATATATATTATATGAGGTCAAGAAGGAACCATATTGTAGGAATGATCCGATTTATTGATTTTAACAGATAAAGCAACGATCATTGTTGAGTGATTTTTGAGTAGTCAGTATGATTTTATCCATATCAATTTGAGATATTTATTTCATCCTGTTTGTGGCAAAAACACACCTTTTGCATGCAGTTCGTCATCAAACCCGAAGAAGAAGCTTTTAACATGGTTATCGCTATCGATACTCGACTACTCTGGTTTGTGGTGATGAAGTTGGAAGTAACAGACTAGGAAGAGTAGCTATCTAGATAAGTCTTCAAGCATAGCTGGATATTCTACTTTACTTTCAAACTACAACGGAAAACTGACATTAGAACTACGTTGTCAAAGGAAATCAAACAAAAGTCAGGAGATATAAGTTACTTATTTCCCACGTGCGACAGAAACGTGCTAACTAGCTAACGTTACTGTAGCCTTTCTACTGTATCAGGTAGGTAAAAATGTTACGGTCACAGTTATACTGGAGCCGAGTTTTATGTTTTTGACACCACATATTAACCCCTTCTACGGTAGCTAATGTTCAGGGCTTTCATTTGATAATAACTTGTTTAATTCTGGTTTGTGAGGTGGCGACAAACACCCGAAAAGTATTGTTGAACGTTGCTAGCTAACGTAGATCCAAGTAACTTTAGAAGATTGGAAAATTCTCTATTTAAACTTTTACGATGAACCGAATAACATTTTCATGTCGACATTACATTGTTGAACGCTATGTTATTAAATCTGCCAAAAGCATAAAGGCTGGTTTACAGTCCGTCTATCGACATGTCTGTGTAYACAGTTGTCGTAGCAACATCATGAACATTCTATTGTTGTCCGACATCAAACTTGTCGTTCTGAYAAAGTGTAAACACAAAACGACAGCCTCTGCATGACATCAGCAGCCCTGTGCTCCAAATAACATACTTTCTCTATTTTAACAKCAGTAAAACKATCCGTTTAAAAACACATTCAGTAAATGTCAGCCAGGTTCGTTACTTGCTAGCTAGCTGGCAAGCCAGTTTAAATAATGACTAGAGTATATCCAAAMACTTGTATAACAAATTAAGTGATAATGCCAGAGAAGCCGGTGTTTGGAGGATATATTGTCACAGGTGTCTTCGAGGGCTGGCAAATCATGCCAATACATCCTCCAAAAACTGGCTTTGTTGTACCTTTTTTTWAATTGACCTTTCTTTGTAAATATCCATAYAAATGATGCCAGTTGATTCATGATTTCGACTGGCTGAGAAAAGCTACATGTCTGTCTCCTCCAGACTCCCGACCCCCTACACATTGCAACATATTGAAACAACGCATTTGTTATAAAACATTTTTTTATTAGTGTTGTTCTGACAATATAACCATATGCAATTACAGTAGCACACGTCTTAGACTGATGGACTGTGCCATCCTCACGGCCTCCACAATGGATCAGTCCACTCAGACAGGAGCCAATCAGAAAGGTGTCTTGTACACCATGATTTTTTTTTTTTTTTTTTGCTACTGCTCAACTAAAGAAATCTCTGTTGACCAACAGCCAAACAATGGACCAGTCGACTAAATGGGGTCAGCACTAATGTGTTCTAATCTTTCATTTTATTTTCATTACAGGTCATCTAACTGGACTATATCTGTCTTGACATTGACTTCATTGTTGTTGTTSCCACGTGAGCAGGACAATATGAGTGGAGAGAGGGAAACGTTGATGGATGAAATGGAACAGAGTTTATACACTTTAACCAAGGACAATTTACGCTGCCTGTGTGAACGCAGTGGAATAGATGGCAAGGATGGCTCCATTGTTCAAGGAAAGAATCCCCATCACTCATTGTGCCGTAAAATCCTGGAGGAACTTGGGAAAAATTTAGATTCAATGGAATCGGAGGAGCAGAGAATGTCTTGGTTACTCCAACTGAAAGAGGACATCAGAAAGATACAGGAGGATGGTAGTGTGCACCTTTGAGTCCCAGCCAATCCATGATGATGAATGCTGTAGACCGTGATGAAGATAGAACCGAAGGACATGGATTGGTTACCTAGCAAAAGGCTGGAGGCGGAGCTCATGAGTCCCAGCCAATCCTTTGATGACAATGCTGCAGACTGCGATGAAGAATGGGATGAGGAGGACAGGGATTTGTTGCGTAGCAAAGGGCTGGAGGTYGAGCCAGCTCCAGAGCAGAGGGAGAAGAGAGTGAGTGGGGCCCCCTCTCTGTCCTCTCCTGGTAATGCCTTACTGCTGGGTCTGAAGAGGGTGTCTGTGCGGCTGGTCGACTGCAGGAAAACACCAGGGTTGAGAGGAACTGCTGGAGGAGGAGACGAGGAGGAAGGAGACGTGATTCATCAAAGTAAGTGCAGCAGGATACCTTTTGTTTTGGTTCTAAGGACCATTGTGAAGTGTTGTTGTTGTTATCTAACATTACAGTGCAGTCCAGTGGCCTCTGATATCAACGTTTTGTAAGTGGCATCAACACCTTTGTGTGTAACATTGTAGAATCGTTAACAGAGGACAGTGACAAATCCAATCAATGTATGTTTCACATGCGCCGAATACAACAGGTATTACTGTGAAATGCTTTTACAGGTTTTACATTAAATGCCTTCATTGTAGAATCGTAAAACTTAGAGGACAGCGACGTGTAATGCACTCCCCCTGCCCTCTAACATCACTCCATTACCTCTCCCTCTAACATCACTCCATAGCTCTCTCTGCCTCTGCCCCTTCTCTCTGTCTATCCTCTCTCACATCACTCCATTACCTCTCTTTAACATCACTCCATTACCTCTCRCTTTTCCTCTGCCCCATCCTCCCTTTCTCAATAACTCCATTACCTCTATTTTTGCCTCTGCCCATCTCTCTGTCTATCCTCCCTCACTTTTGCTCCATTGTCTCCCACTTTTTATATCTCTACTGTGACTCTGTCTGCCCTCCCTTTCTGCCACTGCACCCCCCCCGGGGGGGGGGGGTGCAGTGGCATGAAAGGGAGGCAGAAAGAGTCACAGGTAGAGATACTAAAAAGTGGAGACAATGGAGCAAAAGTGAGGGAGGATAGACAGAGAGATGGCAGAGCAAAAATAGAGGTAATGGAGTTATTAGAA
>NW_019944933.1:49886-57087 GCF_002910315.2 Salvelinus sp. IW2-2015
CCCCCCCTCCTGGTAAGGCACCTGGACTACTGTTCAGAGAGATTAACTTCATCACTACTTGTTTTTGTAAGAATGTTTGACGTGCTGAATGCACCGAGGTGTCTGTTTTAGTCCAGAACAGACTATGGGAGGCGCACAGTACTACATAAAGCCATGACTACATGGGGCTTCAATATGTTTCATTGAAATGTACAGCTGTGTGTCGTCCGCATAGCAGTGAAAGTTGACAATGTGTTTCCGAATGACATCACCAGGAAGTAGAATATATAGTGAAAAATAGTGGTCCTAAAACGGAACCTTGAGGAACAACYAAACTATCAATTATTTCCGACAACCAATCAAGAACTTGTCTATGTAGACCAATTAGGGTTTCCAATCTRTCCAAAATAATCTGGTGATCGATGGTGTCAAAAGCGGCAATAAGGTCTAGGAGCACGAGGCCAGATGCAGAGCCTTGTACAGGCTTCCTTCTTTTCACCCTGTCATTTAGGTTAGTATTGTGGAGTAACTACAATGTTGTTGATCCATCCTCAGTTTACTCCTATCACAGCCATTCAAGTTTTTGTTTTAAATTCACCATTGGTCTCATGGTGAAATCCCTAAGCGGTTTCCTTCCTCTCCAGCAACCACGTTAGGAAGGACACCTGTATATTTGTCAGTGGTGTAAAGTACTTAAGTATCACTTCAAAGTATTTATACTTACGTCGTTTTTTGGGGTATCTGTACTTTACTATTTTATATTTTTGACAACTTACTTTTACTTCACTACATTCCTAAAGAAAATAATGTACTTTTTACTCCTTACATTTTCCCTGACACCCAAAAGTACTTGTTACATTTTGAATGCTTAGTAGGACAGGAAATGGTCCAATTCACACATCCCTGGTCATACCTACTGCCTCTGATCTGGCGGACTCACTAAACACAAATGCATCGTTTGTAAATTGTCTGAGTGTTGGTGTGTGCCCCTGGCTATCTGTAAAAAAAACAACAACATTGTGCCGTCTGGTTTGCTTAATATAAGGAATTTAAAATGATTCATACTTTTACTCTTGATACTTAAGTATATATGAAACAAAATACTTTTTGACTTTTACTCAAGTAGTAATTTACTGCGTGACTTTTACTTGAGTCATTTTCTATTAAGGTATCTTTACTTTTGACAATTGGGTACTTTTCCCCACTGATATTTGTAGTGACTGGGTGTATTGATACACCCATCCAAAGTGGATTAATAACTTCACCAGGCTCAAGGGGATTTCAATTACTGGTATTATTTATAAATTTTTATTCCTAAACTTATTTAGGCCTGCCATAACAAATTGGTTGAATACTTATTGACTGAGGACATTTTAAGCTTTTCATTTAAAATTAATTTGTAAAAAACTCTAAAAAGATATCTCCACTTTGACATTATGGGGTATTGTGTGTAAATTCATGCTGTAACACAAAATATGTGGAAAAGATAAAGGGTGTGAATACTTTCTGAAGGCACTTTCTGAGATATTCAGACCCCTCAACTTTTTCCACATTTCGTTAGGTTACAGCCTTATTCTGAAATTGATTAAATCGTTTTGCCCTCAATCTACACACCATACCCCATAATGACATCACAATACCCCACAATGACAAAGCAAAACAGCTTATTAGAAATGTTTGCTTATATATATATATATATATTAAAATAAACACATTTACATAGGTATTCAGTACTTTGTTGAAGCACCTTTGGCAGTGATTACAGCCTCGAGTCTTCTTGAGTATGACAACACAAGCTTTTCACCCTGTATTTCGGGAGTTTCTCCCATTCTTCTCTGCTTGAGGTTGGATAGGGAGCGCTGCTGCACAGCTATTTTCAGGTCTCTCCAGAGATGTTAGATCGGGTCCAAGTCCGGGCTCTGGCTGGGCCACTCAAGGACATTCAGGAATTGTCCCTGAAATTGTCCTGAAGCCACTCCTGCATTGTCTTGGCTGTGTGCTTAGGGTCGTTGTCCTGTTGTAAGGTGAACCTTCACCCCAGTCTGAGGTCCTGAGCGCTCTGGAGCAGGTTGTCATCAAGGATCTCTCTGTACTTTGCCTTGATCCTGACTAGTCTCCCAGTCCCTGCCGCTGAAAAACATCCCCACAGCATGATGCTGCCACCACCATGCTTTACTGTGGGATGGTGCCAGGTTTCCTCCAGACTTGGCATTCAGGCCAAAGAGTTTCATCAGACCAGATAATCTTGTTTCTCATGGTCTGAGAGTCTTTAGGTGCCTTTTGGCAAACTCCAAGCGAGCTGTCATGTGCCTTTTTACTGAGGAGTGCTGTAGAGATGGTTGTCCTTCTGGAATGTTCTCCCATTTCCACAGAGGAACTCTAGCACTCTGTCAGTGACCATTGGGTTCTTGGTCACCTCCCTGACTCCCTGCCCCGATTACTCAGTTTAGTCAGGCGTCCAGCTCTAAGAAGTGTCTTGAAGGTTCCAAACTTCTTCTATTTAAGAATGATGGAGGCCACTGTGTTCTTGGGGACCTTAAATGCTGCAGACATTTTTTGGTACCCTTCCCCAGACCTGTGCCTCCACACAATTCTGTCTCGGAGCTCTACGGACAATTCCTTCGACCTCATGGCTTGGTTTTTGCTCTGACGTGCACTGTCAACTGTGGGACCTTATYTAGACCGATGTGTGCCTTTCCAAATCATGTCCAATCAATTGGATTTACCACAAGTGGACTCCAAGTTGTAGAAACAGCTCAAGGATGATCAWTGGAAACAGGATGCACCTGAGCTCAATTTCAAGTCTCATAGCAAAAAGTCTGAATACTTAGGTAAATAATGTATCTGTTTTTATTTTTAATAAAAGTGCAAAAATGTCAACCTGTTTTCGCTTGGTCATTATGGGGTATTGTGTGTAGATTGCTGAGGATTGTTTATTTATTGAATCCATTTTAGAATAATGCTGTACCGTAACAAAAAGTCAAGGGGTCTGAATATTTCCAGAAGTCACTGTAATACCTCAATATGATGTCACTTTCTTCTGTTGGACAAACTGTATTCACTGTTTGTTTGTCTCTTTCACACAGGAGAGAGACGTGGCAACCATGGATCTTCTGGGGAGCCTCAACAACAACCTCATGCCGACAACACAGACTGGAGTCTCCCCACATCAAAACACCTCAATAAACAACCGCAGAGACATGCAGGGAAGAAACCTCACCACTGCTATGACTGCGGAAATACTTTCAGTGTTTTATCAGGCTTGAAAATCCATCAATGCACCCACACTGAAAATAAACCATTCCAATGCTCCAAGTGTGGGAAAGGTTTTGCAAAGAACCACTATCGAAAAATACATGAGAAAACGGTACATGAGCCTCCCACAGAAAGGTCTTACCACTGCTCTGACTGCGGGAAGAGCTACAGTTTTTTATCAACCTTCAAAAATCATCAAAGGATACACACCGGAGAGAAACCATTTCAATGCTCCAAGTGCAAGAAAAGTTTTGCTCAGAAATCCACTRTAAAAGCACACTCGCAAACACACATGCCTGCCGCAGAAAGGCCTTACCAATGCTCCTACTGCGAGAAGAAGTTTTGTATTTTAGCATCCTTTAATTTCCATATGAGAATGCATACTGAAGAAAAACCATTCCAATGTTCCGTCTGCGGTATGCGGTTCATTCAAGCCTACTTACTGAAATCACACAAGTTTAAACACAAGCCCACCGAAGAAAAGCCCTTCAGCTGCTCAGAATGTGGGGCGGTTTTGCCACTAAAGGTAGTCTCAAATTTCACCAGCTGATGCACAACCCGAGAGAGAGACCTTACCGCTGTTCTGAGTGTGGTCATTGTTTCTCTCATCCAATATATCTGAAGAAACACCAGAAGAGACACAGTAAAGACAAGTCCATTGTCTGTGAGCTATGCGGGAAGACCTTCAACCATCCAAGCAACTTCAGAACGCACATGAAGATACACCAAGGAGTGAAACCGTACCACTGCTCCGACTGTGGCAGGAGCTTCATATTCCACCAAGGTTTAACAACACACCAGCGTGTGACACCGGAGAGCTGCCTTATGTCTGCGATCAATGTGGGAGGAGGTTTTCTCGATCCAATTCTTTGGTGGCTCACCAGCGAACACACACCGGGGAGAAACCTTACCCATGCTTTGTCTTTGGGAAGAGCTTCAGTCGGTCACAAAACCTGGCTGCACACAAGAGAACTCATACTGGAGAGAAGCCTCACGCCTGTGATCAGTGTGGGAAGAGGTTTTCCCGAACCGACGCACTGGCTGTACACAAGCGCCACCACACTGGAGAGAAGCCTTACAGCTGTGAATATGCAGGGAGACATTCACCTATTTAGTAGCCATGTTGAAACATAAGAAGGGACATGTCATCCTGCAGGTGAGTTACTCGTGCTGAATGGCCTCAGGACGATTCCAGCTCTGTCTATGAATAGAGAAGAACTTGTTTAACTTGCAGAAGACATCAATTTGTTGTTATACATACAATCTAACCCCCGGGAGAGAGAGAGAGAGAGAGAGACACAAACACTCACACACATGCAGAAAAACCCAGAGGGGGTAGGTAGCCTAGCGTAAGAGCGTTCGACCAGTAACCGAAAAGATCGCTCATTCGAATCCCTGAGTCTGCAAATGGTAGAAGAAAATCTGCTGTTCTGCCCTTGAGCCAGTTAGCCCCCAACAACAACTGAACAGCCCTCGAGCTAGCCAGTTAGCCCCCAACAACAACTGAACAGCCCTCGAGCTAGCCAGTTAGCCCCCAACAACAACTGAACAGCCCTTGAGCTAGCCAGTTAGCCCCCAACAACAACTGAACAGCCCTTGAGCTAGCCAGTTAGCCCCCAACAACAACTGCTCCCTGGCACAATATGAGTGGATTAAGGCAGCCCGCCGCACCTCTGTGATTCAGAGGGTTTAGATGCGGAAGGTTGAAGGCATTTAGTTGTGCAACTGGCTAGTTATCCCTAATTTCCTTTCCACCCAGAGGAATTGGGAGCACAGAGTGGTTTTTGAGAGTGGTTACTATGATTTTTGAGAGTGGTTACTGTGGTTTTTGAAAGCAAGGATTGTGGCTTTAAATAGTCTGAAATCATAGTGTTGTATGCATACACACCTGACAGGTGTAGGATCAGGTTCCTCTCCCCCAAATCCTATCTTTTAGCATTAGTGGGGAAAATGCTAAACTGACACAAGATCAGCATCTAGGAGCAACTTCACCCTACACTTGCCTCTTCCCTGGGGGCTGTTCCAGATAGCAGATTCATTGAGGTACTGTCCTAAATATTCTCAACTATCATAATTTTTTTGACAAATATAGACTTGGAATTGGCATAGTAGTAGTAGTAGTAGTACATATACAGGAAGGAGTGGCTTCCGTCTGGCTACTCTACCATAAAGGAGTGCTGCAGAGATGGTTGTTCTTCTGGAAGGTTCTCCCATTGGCACAGAGGAACTCTGGAGCTCTGTCAGCGTGACCATCAGGTTCTTGGTCACTTCCGAGACCAAGGCCCTTCTGCCCAGACCTCAGTTTGTTCGGGCAGCCAGCTCTAGGAAGTGTCTTGGTGGTTCCAAACTTCTTCCATTTAAGAATGATGGAGGCCACTGTGTTCTTGGGGATCTTCAATGCTGCAGACATTTTTTGGTACCCTTCCCCAGATCTGTGCCTCCACACAATCCTGTCTCGGAGCTCTTGGACAATTCCTTCAACCTCATGGCTTGGTTTTTGCTCTGACATACACTGTCAACTGTGGGACCTTCAATAGGTAGGTGTGTGCCTTTCCAAATCATGTCCAATCAATTGATTTTACCACAGGTGGACTCCAATCAAGTTGTAGAAACATCTCAAGGATGATAACTGGAAAGAGTCTCATAGCAGTGGGTCTGAATACTTATGTAAATAAGGTATATCTGCTTTTTTATTATTTTTATACATTTGCAAAAATTTGTAAAACCTGTMTTCGCTTTGTCATTATGGGGTATTGTGTGTAGGTTGATGAGGAAAATATTTTATTTAATCCATTTTAGAATAAGGCTGTGACGTAACCAATGTGAAAAAATCAAGYGGTCTGAATACTTTCTGAAGGCACTGTACATTCACACACAATTAAACAATGAAAGCACATGGCAAAAGCTGGCTCCTAATTACTGATAACAATTATTTGATGAGCAAGCTTTTTATTTTTGTTTTTATGTTGCTTAAACATACCTAGTATTACATTAACATTATGGACATTGTGACTGAAATAATTTCAAATACTTTATCTGGGATTGATTGAGTTTGACTGGCATATGTATAGTTGTAAAATAAGATAAGGACTGCAAGGGATTATGGATGTGTAAGTAGGTGACAAGATTGGCTCCGATGTTCAAGGAAAGAATCACCATCGCTCATTGCGCTGTAAAATCCTGGAAGAATTTGGGGAAAATGCAGATTCAATGGAATCAGAGGAGCAGGGAATGTGTTGTTTCCATAGCGCTTACCACAATCGGGCTTGCATTGAACTGTTCTGTACTTAACTCCCTGTGACGTCAACTAGTCAAAATGTAAAACCTGTTGTTTAACAAATACAATAGGGCCTTCAAAAAGTTGGTGCTGACTTATCAGCTCAGTATTCGGTACTAAAACATTTACTTGGATCTACTCCAATTCTGGACATTGTTCCACGTCATGGAAACAGATTATTGTTTTAGATGACATTGCCTTCTTATTTAAATCACTGGTATATTRAAACTATCAAATTAAATAATAATAATTGGAAATGGTCAAAAACGTATCTTATATACYTTTTCCCACTGTGTTCCTTACAGCCTGTTTAAGTTCAGTAAGTACCACTCACTTTCACTGGGGGCTTATCTGTTTGTCCACAGGAAGCTTATCTTTAACCCAAACACCAGATGGCAGCATCTAGTTTAATATCAGTCCCAACGCTCAATCCCTCTGTTTGTCATGTGACCTTCTATTGGAATTTACTTCTTCAAATTACAAAGATTATTGCATTATTAGAGTGCTATCTGAAGCAACTAATATTACCATTCACTTTGTTACTTTCACTAGTTCCATATATTTTTCCTTCAACTAGACCATCCCTTTCTTCCCAATAGAAAGACCCTCTCAATCACTACTGCT
Organism: Salvelinus sp. IW2-2015; assembly: GCF_002910315.2. Lineage (NCBI taxonomy): Eukaryota > Metazoa > Chordata > Actinopteri > Salmoniformes > Salmonidae > Salvelinus > Salvelinus sp. IW2-2015. The sequence goes on from NW_019944933.1 coordinate 57,022, forward strand.
AATGCACATAGATACACATCAACTATGTTCTACTTTTACCCCTATGGTAGGTTAAAAACAAACAAA
>NW_019944934.1:0-5741 GCF_002910315.2 Salvelinus sp. IW2-2015
TGAATCTGAAGTGAGTTCATTGTTTAGTCTGTAATCCAACCTTTTGAACTGGATGAGTCATGTTTAGTCTGTAGTCCACCTGGAACTGAGTGAAGTCATGTTTAGTCGGGATGGTCCAACTGGAAACTGATATAAGTGAGTATGTATCAGTCTGAAGCTTCCAACGTGAACTTGAGTGAGTCAATATTCAAGTCTGAAGGTCCAACCCTGGATCTGAGTGAGTCATGTTTAGTCTGAAGTCCAACTGGAACTGAGTGAGTCATGTTTAGTCTGAAGTCCAACCTGGAAACTGAGTGAGTCATGTTTAGTCTGTCGTCCAACCTGTACTGAGTGAGTCATGGTTAGTCTGAAGTCCAACCTGGAACTGAGTGAGTCATGTTTAGTCTGTATCCAAATCCTGGAACTGAGTGAGTCATGGTTTAGTCTGAAGTTCAAAAACCTGCGAAACTGAGTGAGTCATGTTTAGTTCTGTAGTCTCCAACCTGGAACTGAGTGAGTCATGTTTAGTCTGTAGTCCCAACCTGGAACTGAGTGGAGTCATGGTTTAGTCGGTATGTTCCAACCTTGAACTGAGTTGAGTCATGTCAGTCTTGAAAGTCCAACCTGGGAACTGAGTGAGTCATATTCAGTTCTGAATCAACTGGAACGAGTGAGGTCTGGTTAGTTCTGAAGTCCCAACCTGAACTGGAGTAGTCATTTTTACTTTTATGCCTCAGAAACCCGGATTCCGGAGCACCCCACCCCCCACACACTGATTAGCATAGCTAGCATGCTTCAACAAGTAGATAGTAGCAATCTAAATATCATTAAATCACAAGCCCAAGACAGCCAGATGAAAGAATTACAGGTTCTATGTGAATAAAGCCACCATTTCAGTTTTTAAAATGTTTTAACAGGGAAGACACATATGTAAATCTATTAGCAACCACGTTAGCCAAAAGGAGGGATTTTTTTCACTCCCAACAGTTTTCCCTGCGTCAGTAGCTATCACTAATTCGACTAAATAAACAATATATATAGCCACTAAACCAAGAAACAAATTCATTAAGATGACAGTCTGATAACATATTTATGTAGTTGCATTAGTTTTTTTTTGAAAAGTGCTTTTCAGGTATAAATCACAAAGTTCTACATTGCAGCTGCATTTGAAAAGGTGCCGACCCAGCCAGAAATAATTACAGAGACCAACGTTCATTAACTAATTACTCATTTTTAAACATTTAGAAAAAATACACACGTACATTATATTGAAAGCCAACATCGTTGAATCCAAACAATATTCAGATTTATAAAATGTTATAACGAAAACAAAATGTAGCGCTAATTAGCATAGCTATTACCAGGCAGATTCGGTCTTGGGCGCCCACGGGCAAGATCACATGCACAACAGATATGATATTACATCGTAAATTGGGTCTACTAATGGCTGCCTCTTTCATCAGAATTGATCAAAGTGTGTTCCATTGTCAAGATGAGTTGTTGGTTGCGTTCAGAAGTCGCCTTCTTTTCCCAACTCCATTTAGCACATGGTACCGTGGAGTGGCACGTATTTCTAAACGATACTAAAATCTAACAACTGCTGAACACCGCCAAAAACTCCCTTTAAAAAAAATTCAAATAATCTATTTAAACTATTATTTTGAAAAAACATACATTACGATGATCTGGTCACAGTGTATCAAACAAACTTCGGACACGAGATGAATAATGACCGCACACACAAGAAAAACGTAGCTCAAGCCATCCAATCGAGAACCGGAAGTTGTCGGTCATGCCAAAGCATATTTTGCTTCTCATTTCACGTCTAGTCCCAGATTAGACAAGAATTTTATTCCTCTACTCCTCTAGACACCCAGAGGAAGGCCAGTGAGTTGTGTTCGGGTCATAGGAGGCATGACCATTATATTAGCAGAGCCTTTGAGCCAGCACCAAAACATCTTGATTGTATGTTCTGGTCATCGGGAAGTCCTGTGAAATGATTCTGATCACTCAGAGAAAAATTTGAAACGGTTTTAGAACTGAAGGATTGTTTTCTTTCCAACGGTATTAGTTTTATATGCATATAGTAAGGAGCAATATTGAATAAGAGGCAGTTTAATCTGTAGGAGCAAATTATGCTAATGCGAAAATACACCCCCTGTATTCTCAAGAGGTTAAATCTGAAGTCCAACCTGGAATGAGTGAGTTCATGTTTAGTCTGTAGTCCAACCTGGAATGACTGAGTCATGGTTTAGTTCGTATTGTCCAACCTGGAACTGGTGAGTCATGTAGTCTGAAGTCCAACCCTGGAACTGAGTAAGTCATTTAGCTGTAGGTCCAACCTGGAACTGAGTGAGTCATGGTTTAGTCTGAAGTCCAACCTGGAACTGAGTGAATCATGTTCGTCTTAATCCAACCTGGAAACTGAGTGAGTCATTTAGTCTGGAAGTCCACTGGACTTTGAGTGAGTCATGTTTAGTCTGAAGTTCAACCTGGAACTGAGTGAGTCATGTTTTAGTCTGTAGTCCAACTGGAACTGAGTGAGTCATTTTTAGCTTGAAGTCCAAACCTTGGAACTGATGTGAGTCATTTTATAGTCTAAGTCCAACCTGGAACTGAAGTGAGTTCATGTCCGTCTGAAGGCCAACCTGGAACTGTTAGTCATGGTTTAGTCTTGAAGTCCAACCTGGAACTGAGTTAGTTCATGTTTAGGTCTGAATCCAACCTGGAACTGAGTGAGTCATATTCACTGGTCTGAAGTCAAACTGGAACCTGAGTGAGTCATGTTTAGTCGGATGTCAACCTGGAACTGAGTGAGTCATGTTCAGTCTGAAGTCACAACCTGAACTGAGTGAGGTCATATTCAGTCTGAAGGTCCAACCTGCGAACTTGAGTGAGTCTGTTTAGTCTGAAAGTCCACCTGGAACTTAGTGGAGTCATGTTTAATCTGAAGTCCAACCTGGAACTGAGTGAGCATGTTTAGTCTGTTAGTCCAACCTGGAACTGACTGAGTCATGTTTAGTCGGATGTCAACCTGGAACTGAGTGAGTCATGTTTAGTCTTAAGTCCCAACCTGGAACTGAGTAAGTCAATGGTTTAGTCTGTAGTCCAACTGGAACTTGAGTGAGTCATGTTTAGTCTGAATCCAACCTGGAACTGAGTGAATCATGTTCAGTCTAGTATCCAACTGCGAACTGAGTGAGTCATGTTTAGTCTGAAGTCCAACCTGGAACTGAGTGAGTCATGTTTAGTCTGAAGTTCAACAACTGGAACTGAGTTGAGTCAATGTTTTAGTCTGTAGTCCAACCTGGAACTGAGTGAGTCATTTTTAGGTCTAAGTCAACCTGGTAACTGAGTGAGTCATTTTTAGTTCTGAAGTCCAAACCTGGAACATGAGTGAGTCATGTTCCGTCTGAAGCTCCAAACCTGGAACTGAGTAGTCATGTTTAGTCTGAAGGTCCACCTGGAACTGGAGTGAGTCATATTCAGTCTAAGTCCAACCTGGAACTGAGTGAGTCATATTCAGTCTGAAGTCCAACCTGGAACTGGAGTGGAGTCTGTTTAGTCTGAAGTCCAACCTGGGCAACTGAGTGATCATGTTTAGTCTGAAGGGTCACCTGGAACTTAGTGAGTCATGTTCAGTCTGAAGTCCAACCTGGAACTGGTGAAGTCATGTTTAGTCTGTAGTCCAACCTGGAACTGAGTGAGCCATTTTAGTCTGAAGTCCAACCCTGCGAACTTGAGTGACAGTCATTTTAGTCTGAAGTCCAACCTGGAACTAGTTGAGTTCAGGTTGCCGTCTGAAGTCCAACCTGGAAACTGAGTTAGTTGTCATGTTTAGTCTGAGGTCCAACCTGGAACTGAGTTAGTCATGTTTAGTCTTGGAAAGTCCAACCTGAACTGCAGTGAGTCATATTCAGTCTGAAGTCCAACCTGGAACTGAGTGAGTCATTTAGTCTTTGAAGTCCAACCTGAACTGAGTGAGTCATGTTTAGTCTTGTGTCTTAAGGAACTGAGTGATCATGTTTAGTCTGAAGTTCCATCCTGGAACTGAGTGAGTCATGTTTAGTCTTGAAGTCCATCCTGGAACTGAGTGAGTCATGTTTAGTTTCTGAAAGTCCAACCTGGAACTGAGTGAAGTTCATGTAGTCTTGAAGTCCAACCTGGAACTTAGTGAGTCATGTTCAGTCTGAAGTCCAACTGGAACTGAGTGAGTCATGTTTAGTCTGAAGTCCAACCTGGAAAACTGAGTGAGTCATGTTTTAGTTCTTGAAGTCCATCCGTGGAACTGAGTGGAGGTCATGGTTTCAGTCTGATGAAGTCCAACCTGGAACTGAGTGAGTCATGTTTAGTCTGAAGTCCAACCTGGAACTGAGTGAGTCATGTTCAGTATGAAGTCCAACCTGGAACTGAGGGAGTCATGTTTAGTCTGTAGTCCAACCTGGAACTGAGTGAGTCATGTTTAGTCTGAAGCTACTTTTAAAGCCAATAAGAAAAATATATTACAATGATATATTGTTCTTTATTAGGATTGAATGCTAAATTCAGACTACCAAGTTTGCTAGCACAGAACAGATCTGACTGCAACTTTAATTAGCACTGAGGTGTCAAGGTCCTTGTGCCAAACAATGGCAGAAGAGTTTCACAGTCTACCCAACCCAAATGCAGAGGCCTTTGAAGCCCCCCCCTCACTGTTCCGAAGTCATCACAATACAGTTCCCTTTGGATGTAAAAAATGAGAAGGCAAAAAAAAAGAGTACAAAAGTAAGCTCCTCATGGAAAATCAAGAGACACTTTTTTTTTTATTTTATATATTTTAAAAATGGGAACATAAGAAAGTTAATGTTGCACACAGACCATCCTTTGGCATGGCACAGTGCTATTTTAACACTCTGTTAACTTCTTATGTCTGGGGGGCAATATTGAGTAGCTTGGTTGAATAAGGTGCCCAGAGTAAACTGCCTGCTACTCAGGACCAGAAGCTAAGATATGCATATTATTAGATAGATGTTTGGATTTTTTCTCAGGTTTTTGCCTGCCATATGAGTTCTGTTATACTCACAGACATCATTCAAACAGTTTTAGAAACTTCAGAGTGTTTTATATCCAATAGTAATAATAATATGCATATATTAGCATCTGGGACAGAGTAGGAGGCAGTTCACTATGGGCACGCAATTCATCCAAAAGTGAAAATGCTGCCCCCTATCTCAAAGAAGTTAACGGGATCTCAGCCGATCTCAGCCGTAAGAAGTTAAGAGGGGGGGTGTTAGCGATGGTTGGAAACTCAGGATACTAGACAACGAGGACTCTGAGTCAGCCAATGTCAACCTGCACAAGTCTGGAACAGTTATGGTACCCCAAACAGTTTCAGCTGGACATTCACATAATCAAAGAGAGCTCAGCAGGATAAACATTCTCTTGCGAAAGATACCCTCACCCAGAGCGTGTCAGACCAGACCTCTTCATTATATAACCCCGCAGACTTCCACCCTGCTACCATAGAGCAGGTAAACGCAGGTATTTCCCGTGACTGTGCCTCAAAATCCCATGTTTACCTGGCCAACCACTCCACCCTGGAGTTGAACAGCCTTTACGATCAATTCCATCTATACAAGGCAGCAGTGCGAACCTTCGCCCAGACCCTAAAGGACATCGCCCTCAACCGCAGCCCCAACACCTCACACAGGAGCAACAGATCATCAGACACCCCACCCAGACCAGCGAGACACTCTCCCAGACCTGCGGGACCCCCCCCCCCC
>NW_019944934.1:8937-15147 GCF_002910315.2 Salvelinus sp. IW2-2015
TGGCACAAAATCTCAATGGGACCACGGATTTCAGCATTTATGCGCATCATGTCCAAAGTCTATAACCCAAAAATATCGTGCAAATTGATGTGCGCAAAGCTACAACGCAAAGTCACGTAAATGATTTGAACATGCACGAAACAATGCTAATAGGCCCAATGACTGAATGGGGAATGTGTCACAAATAGTAACATGTTAGCTATTTGGAAACTGTTTTAAACAGTTTACAGTTCCCGCCAGCCCAGTCAAACTGTTCGTCTGCTTTCTGGCACCCCAATGGTGGAACAAACTCCCCACACGCCAAGGTCGCGGAAGTGCAATACCCACCTTCCGGGAAGAGACACCTGAAACTCCCACCCTCTTTAATGCAATTACCTAAAGGATACAGTCAATAACGCTCTAACCACCCGTTCCCCAATGAACTTCACCATAGAAAAGAGGTTAGATGCACTATTGTAAAGGTGTGGCGCACTGATACATAAGGGAATGCAGGTGTTCAAAATAGTCTTGTAAAGTGCGCTCCTGCGATAAGCAGCCTCTGCTCAAAAATGAACTTAGAGACTGTAAATGTAAATGAAAAACTGACAGAGCACAGCGACATAAATTGAGAACTAAACGCAAATAATGAGGACCACTGGTAGTAGCACTCATGTACATAGACCTGCTTGACTAGAGGTAAGGAAACCAATTGATCCATTTTGAGTAATTTGGGTGAACTCATCTCTTTAATATAAGATCATAAGAAAGAAAAAAAACAACAAGATGGTGCGACCAAGAGCCTTAAGCATGAATCAAGAATGTAGCCTATCAGCAAACTGCGAAGTCACTGAGGTCAAAACTAATCATGACAACGCATTTCTCTGACTGTCTGGAACAGTGTCCTTAAACGAAACATGAAGGACAGTACAGTTCTAACAAGAAATAGCCTCTAATCGAAGCTTTACAAGATTCTGCCCAAAAATAAAGTGAACTTACCAAACAGTAGGTATCCAAACAGAGCTATACATCGTCAACAACTCAACATTGACAACCATCTAACAATGACAGAAAGGCCACACAATTAGAGACAGGTGCCAGAATATTGGACATTGAATCAGTCTTTGCCAGTCTCCTGCTCATACCAAACAGAACTAACGTAATGTGCGAGACAACGAGGCACGGGCAAATATATGAGCTAAGACGATCTGCACTCTGGTATATACAACACACAGCGGCCACCGACTTGCTAGAGCCAGGAACAGCAGCGCCGCCAGCGCTTAGAGGCCACGCTGCTAACAGGTTCTACAGGTACTACAGCACACAACACACGACAGCACACACACACACACACACACGACACACACACAACACACACACACACACATTACACACACATACAAACACGCGCATGCGTGTCTGGTGTGCCTCACTAACTTTTAAAACATCGGCTAGCACTCAGAACCTCTGAAGAGGAGGGCCTGCCCTTCCTCTCCTCTGCTGGCCGCCTTCTCAGGCACATGCCTGACTCCTGCCGCCCAGAGTACGCCGAACCCACCCGCGGCACGCCTTTGAAAAACCCCGACCCGCAGCCTGCCGCCAGCGACTTAATTCATCAACAACCTAGGTGCACGCCACAATCGCAACGAGCCAGACAAAGCCGAGAGGCGAGGGATCTAGCTACAGCAGCCATCTGCAGAGAGCTAAGTATAAGCGAGGAAGAGAACTAACTAAAACTTCTAAGCACTAAGACAGTAGGTGTTGGGTCAGTTAGCACACGGGATCACTGACATCACACACACAATTCTCCTTCACTTCTTGACGACAAAGAGGCTCAGACAACTCTTGAACAACATATCCAGACATTGGTGCCACCGAAGAGTGAGTGAGAGCCAACATACAGATGCCACTCGGCCAACGACAGTGGATGTCTATTTACTGCTGTGTCGTACTGTTTGTAGATGCAGCTGGGTAGTGTACAGGAGCCGAGCTTCCCTAATATGATGCATACAGACAGTCCAGAGAGACATAGTGGGCTCACAACAGACCTCCCAATCATTATGATAAAACACACCCCAGTTAAACAAGGCCGCCCCTCTCAAGAGTTTTAATAATAGGCCTAAACTTCCTCCCAAAATGTAGGGCAAAGACCTTACCTTATTTTCCTTAAAACCCTACCACCCAAATACCGGGTCTGCAGTTACCATAGACGAGCAGGTAACGGCGGGTTTTTCCCGTGACTGTGCCTCAAAATCCCATGTTTACCTGGCCAACCACTCCACCTGGAGTTGAACAGCCTTTACGATCAATTCCATCTATACAAGGCAGCAGTGCGAACCTTCGCCGCCAGACCACTAAAGGACATCGCCCTCAACCGCAGCCCAAACACCTCACACAGGAGCAACAGATCATCAGACACCGCCCACCCAGACCGAGCAGGAGACACTTCTCCCAGACCTGGCGGGACCCCCCCCCCCCCCCGCCCCGCCCTACACATAGAGGAGACCCATGCCAAAAAGGACCTACATCCGCAGAACCACAACACCACCAGCCACATCCACACCCACGAACATCATAACAACCAATCAACACCCCCCAAGTCAAACCATGCCACCCCTTATTTAGGCCCCTTCAGATCAGAACCTATGCCCACCTCCCATGCCCCCCCCCGCCGCCCCTCGCCCACCCCATGCCGCCCCCCCACTGCCCGCAAAGAGGGGCCTCAACAAGTCACATATACGCCCAGCCCGTGAGCAGGCAAACAGGCCCAACCCCGACTCTTACTCCAAGCCAATGAACATGTACCATGATTGCGCTCAGCAGGCTCTGCTCACACTTACTTTGCCAAACCACACAACTAACAACTTTGGAAACAAACATTAGAGACTTTATGGAACACAAAGTTGAGAGTGGCAAAGAAAAGCCATATAATCAGACTGGCCAATGGAAAATATAAAATGAAGATGGGCAAACACAGAACAAAACAGACAACTACCACTGACAGGGAACTTCTCTGCTTGCCTAGAAGGCCAGCATCCCGGAGTCGCCTCTTCACTGTTGACGTTGAGGCTGGTGTTTTGCAGGTACTATTTAATGAAGCTGCCAGTTGAGGACTTGTGAGGCATCTGTTTCTCAAACTAGACACTCTAATGTACTTGTCCTCTTGCTCAGTTGTGCACCGGGGCCTCCCACTCCTCTTTCTATTCTGGTTAGAGCCAGTTTGCGCTGTTCTGTGAAGGGAGTAGTACACAGTGTTGTACGAGATCTTCAGTTTCTTGGCAATTTCTCGCATGGAAAAGCCTTAATTTCTCAGAACAAGAATAGACGGACGAGTTTCAGAAGGAAGTTCTTTGTTTCTGGACACTGAGCCTGTATTCGAACCCACAAATGCTGATGCTCTAGAAACTCAAATAGTCTAAAGAAGGCCAGTTGTATTGCTTCTTTAATCAGAACAACAGTTTTCAGCTGTACTAACATAATTGCAAAAGGGTTTTCAAATGATCAATTAGCCTTTTAAAATGATAAACTTGGATTCGCTAACACAACAGGCCATTGGAACACAGGAGTGATGGTTGCTGATAATGGGCCTCTGTACGCCTGTGTAGATATTCTATATAAAATCTGCCGTTTCCAGCTACAATAGTCATTTACAACATTAACAATGTCTACACTGTATTTCTGATCAATTTGATGTCATTTTAATGGACAAAAATGTGCTTTTCTTTCAAAAACAAGGACATTTCTAAGTGACCCCAAACTTTTGAACGGTAGTGTCTGGTGTACATAGTCAATGGTAGACTTCGAGGAGACTCCTATGGTAGTTACACCTATAGCTCATGTCTTGGCAGTAGTACTGTAGACTACTTTATCAATGACCTCAATCCAGAGTCTCTTAGAGCGTTCACAGTCAGCCCACTAACACCCCTATCAGATCACAGCAAAACCACAGTCTACTTGAACAGAGCTCTGTTTTGTTACCCGTGTGCTGACGCCGTTCTTGTCTGTTCCCCTTGACTTGCTTCCTTTCAGCCACAAGAGCATTAGTGAGGTCGGGCACTGATGTTGGGAGATTCGGCCTGGCTCGCAGTCGGTGTTCCAATTCATCCCAAAGGTGTTGGATGGGGTTGAAGTAAGGGCTCTGCCCCCTCCTCCCCCTCTCCAGACCCTATATACACTGCTGCCCCCTCCTCCCCCGCCCCTCTCGCGACCTATATAGCCTGCTGGCGCCTCCTCCCCTCTCCAGACCCTATATAGCACTGCGGCGCCGCTCCTCCCCGGCTCATCCAGCCCCTCTATAACAGCTGCTGCCCGCCTCCTCCCCTCTCCACCCCTATGATACACTGCTGCCCCTCCTCCCTCTCCAGCCCTATATAACATACTGCTGCCCCTCATACCCCGCCTCTCCAGCCCTATATTTCACTGCTGCCGCCCTCCTCCCCTCTCACCCATATATACACTGGCTGCGCCCTCCTCCCCTCTCCAGCCCTATATACAACGCTGCGCTCTCCTCCCCTCCAGCCTATATACACTGCTGCCCCTCCTCCCCTCTCCAGCCCCTATATACACTGCTGCCCCTCCTCCCCCTCCAGCCCATATATACAACTGCTCCGCCCCCTCCGCCCTCTCCAGCCCCTATATACATCTGCGCCTCCTCCCCTTCCAGCCCCTATATACACTGCTGCCCCCTCCTCCCCCTCTCCAGCCTATATACACTGCTGCCCTTCCTCCGCCCCCTCTCCAGCCCATATATAGCACTGCTGCCCCCTCCTCCCCTCTCCACCATATATACACTGCTGCCCCCTCTCCCCCTCTCCAGCCCCTATATACACTGCTGCCCCCCCCCTCCCCCTCTCCAGCGCCCTATATACAACTGCTCCCCCTCCTCCCTCTCCAGCCCTAATATGTACCTGCTGCCCCTGCTCCTCCCCCTCTCCAGCCCTATATACACTGCTGGCCCCTCCTCCCCTTCCAGACCCTCTATATAAGCACTGCTTTTCGCCCCCCCCTCGCCCTCTCCAGCCCATATATAACACTGCTGGCCCCCTCCTCCCCCTCTCCAGCCCATATATACACTGCTGCCCTCCATCCCCCCTCCAGCCCCTATATACACTGTGCCCCTCCCCCTCTCCAGCCCATATACACGCTGCCCCCTCCTCCCCTCTCAGCCCTTATATACACCTGCTGCCGCCCTCCTCCCCCTCTCCAGCCCTATATACACTGCTGCCCCTCCCCCCTCTCCAGCCCCTATATACATGCTGCCCCTCCCCCGCTCTCCAGCCCTATATACACACTGCTGCCCTCTCCTCCCCCTCCAGCCCTATATACACTGCTGCCTCCGTCCTCCCCTCTCCAGCCCTTATATACACTGCTGCCCTCCTCCCTCTCCAGCCCACTATATACACTGGCGCCGCTCCCCCTCTCCAGCCCTATATACACTGCTGCCCCTCCCTCCCTCTCCAGCCCCTATATACACTGCTGCCCCCCCCCCTCTCCAGCCCCTATATACCTGCTGCCCCTCCTCCTCTCCAGCCCTCTATACACTGCTGCCCCCTCCTCCCCCTCTCCAGCCCCTATATACACTGCTGCCCCTCTCTCCCCTCTCCAGCCCCTATATAACAGCTGCTGCCTCCTCCTCCCTCTCCAGCCCCTATATACACTGCTGCCCCTCCCCTCCCTCTCGCAGCCCCTATATACACTGCTGCCCCTTCCTCCCCTCTCACCAGCCCCTATATACACTGCTGCCCCTCCTCCCCTCTCCAGCCCTATATACACTGCTGGCCCCCGTCCCTCCCCTTCCAGCCCCTATATACACTGCTGCCTCCGTCCTCCCTCTCACGCCATATATAGCACCTGCCTGCCCCGTCTCTCCTGCCCTCTCAGCGCCTAAGTATACATCTGCTGCCCCTCCCCCCTCTCCAGCCCCTATATACAACTGCTGCCCCTCCTCGCCCTCTCGCAGCCCTATATACACTGCTGCCCTCCTCCCTCCCAGCCTATATATCACTCTCCTCCTGCCCCTCGCCACCCCTTGTCACTGCGCCCGCCCCCTCTCCAGCCCTATATACACTGCTGCCCCCTCCTCCCCCTCTCCAGCCCTATATACACCTGCTGCCCCTCCTCCCCTCTCGCCCTATATACACTGCTGCCCCTCCACCGCGTCTCCAGCCCCTATTATACACTGCTTGCCTCCCTCCACCCCCTCTCCAGCCCCTAATATACAACTGCTGCCGCCTT
>NW_019944934.1:20854-24836 GCF_002910315.2 Salvelinus sp. IW2-2015
TCTCCAACCCCTATATATATATATATATATATACACAACCCTCTGATAAAATTAGACAGAAATGGTAAGATAGTATTATTATTAGTATTATTATCGGCCCTTAATACCATCTCCTCTCCTCTCCTCTCCTCTCGTCTCGTCTCGTCTCGTCTCGTCTCTTCTCTTCTCTTCTCTTCTCTTCTCTTCTCTTCTCCTCTGAAGTGTAAACCAGTTGTATCTGCTCATCAGTCAGTCCCTCTAACAGCAGGCTAATCAAACAGCCATCAGTGGATCAATAGCTATCGGCTGTCTGGAGGCCTGCCAGGCTGTCTGGAGGCCTGCCAGGCTGTCTGGAACCCTGGAACCTAGAGAGATTCCACAAAGCATTTCAGACGCTATCAGCAGCTCACTGAGACAGACCACCAGGGAGAGGAGATAATGCTTTTAATACTCAACACAGAGCGATAGAGAGGATGGGTAACATATCACCACATTACTATAGCACTTAGAGAGGGGGGAGAGAGAAAGAGAGAGGAAATGGAGAGAGATAAACAGAGAGGGATAATTCATACTACCGGTCACAAGTTTTAGAACACCTACTCACCTACTCACCTACTCTTTATTTTGACTATTTTCTACATTGCAGAATAATAGTGAAGACATCAAAACTATGACATAACACATATGGAATCATGTAGTGAACAAATCAAAATATATTTTGTAAATGAGATTATTCAAATTAGCCACCCTTGAATCCCGCATTGCACACTCTTGGCATTCTCGCAAGCAGGTCAAGGCGTCTCTGAGAGAGCTCCTCTCAACCAGCTTCGTGAGGTAGTCACCTGGAATGCATTTCAATTAACACGTGTGCCTTGTTAAAAGTTCATTTGTGGAATTTCTTTCCTTCTTAATGCGTTTGAGCCCATCAATTGAGTTGTGACAAGGTAGGGGTGGTATACAGAAGACAGCCCTATTTGGTAAAAGTCGATATTATGGCAAGAACAGCTCAAATAAGCAAAGAGAAATGACAGGCAATCATTACTTTAAATTAAGGATCCTACCCTTTTTTTCAATTTTCGCCTAAAATAACATACCCACATCTGACTGCCTGTAGCTCAGGACCTGAAGCAAGGATATGCATATTATTGATACCATTTGAAAGGAAATACTTTGAAGTTTGTGGAAATGTTAAATTAATGTAGGAGAATATAACACAATAGATCTGGTAAAAGATAATACAAAGAAACGTATTTTTTTCATCATCTTGAAATGAAGCTTTACTATCTTACCTTCACTGCAACCGACGTAAGTAAGACATTTAAGCGTGTTAACCCTCGCAAGGCTGCCGGCCCAGACGGCAATCCTAGCCGCGTCCTCAGAGCATGCGCAGACCAGCTGGCTGGTGTGTTTACGGACATACTCAACCAATCCTTATCCCAGTCTGCTGTCCCCACATGCTTCAAGAGGGCCACCATTGTTCCTGTTCCCAAAAAAGCTAAGGTAACTGAGTTATTAAGACCTGAAGGTCGGTCAATACGGAAAAATTCAAGAACTTTGAAAGTTTCTTCAAGTGCAGTCACAAAAACCATCAAGTGCTGTGATGAAACTGGCTCTCATGAGGACCGCCACAGGAAAGGAAGACCCAGAGTTACCTCAGCTGCAGAGGATACGTTCATTAGAGTTACCAGCCTCAGAAATTGCAGCCCAAGAAAGTGTTTCACAGAGTTCAAGTAACAGACACATCTCAACATCAACTGTTCAGAGGAGACTGTGTGAATCAGGCCTTCATGATCGAATTGCTGCAAAGAAACCACTATTAAAGGACACCAATAAGAAAAAGAGACTTGCTTTGGCCAAGAAACATGAGCAATGGACATTAGACCGGTGGAAATCTGTCCAAATTTGAGATTTTTTGTTTCCAACCGCCGTGTCTTTGTGAGACACGTTGTGGGTAAACGGATGATCTCTGCATGTGTATTTCCCACCGTAAAGCATGGAGGAGGTTGTGTTATGGTGTGGGGGTGCTTTTCATATATACTGGGTGTTTTAGTGGGAGGGGCATCGGGTCTCCCAACCTGAACCAAATTGAGATGGTTTGGGATGAGTTGGACCGCAGAGGGAAGTTAAAGCAGCCAACAAGTGCTCAGTATATGTGGGAACTCCTTCAAGACCATTGGAAAAGCATTCCAGGTGAAGCTGGTTGAGAGAATGCCAAGCATGTGCAAAGCTGTCTTCATGGCAAAGGGTGGATATTTGAAGAATCTCAAATATAAAACATATTTTGATTTGTTTAACACTATTTGGTTACAACATGATTCCATATGCGTTATTTCATAGTTTTGATGTCTTCACTATTATTCTACAACGAATAAAATAAAGCAGACCCTTGTACGAGTAGGTGTTTAAAAACTTTTTACCGGTAATGTAGACCAAGTTAGTTAGTTAGAGCTGAAGGACAGTACAGATAGAATGTATGTCTGTGATCATCCAACACCTCTATCTCCCTCTGTCCTCTTATCCAATAACTCTCTCCCTCCGTCCTCTCATTCTACCTCTCTCTTCTCAGTCCCCTCTCTCTCCCTCCTGTCCTCTCATTCTACCTCTCTCTTCTCAGTCCTCTCTCTCTCCCTCCTGTCCTCTCATTCTACCTCTCTCTTCTCAGTCCTCTCTCTCTCCCTCCGTCCTCTCATTCTACCTCTCTCTTCTCCTTGACCTGCTTCACCTGTTCGTGGTGTGGAGGAGCTCTCTCAGAGACGCCTTGACCTGCTTCACCTGTTAGTGTGTGGAGGAGCTCTCTCAGAGACGCCTTGACCTGCTTCACCTGTTGTGTGTGGAGGTGCTCTCTCAGAGACGCCTTGACTGCTTCACCTGTTAGTGTGTGGAGGACTCTCTCTCAGAGACGCCTTGACCTGCTTCACCTGTTAGTGTGTGGAGGAGCTTCTCTCAGAAGACGCCTTGACCTGCTTCACCTGTTAGTGTGTGCAGGAGCTCTCTCAGAGACGCATTGACCTGCTTCACCTGTTAGTGTGTGGAGGAGCTCTCTCAGAGACGCCTTGACCTGCTTCACCTGATAGTGTGTGCAGGAGCTCTCTCAGAGACGCCTTGACCTGCTTCACCTGTTAGTGTGTGGAGGAGCTCTCAGAGACGCCTTGACCTGCTTCACCTGTTAGTGTGTGGAGGAGGCTCTCTCAGAGACGCCTTGACCTGCTTCACCTGTTAGTGTGTGGAGGTGCTCTCTCAGAGACGCCTTGACCTGCTTCACCTGTTAGTGTGTGAAGGAGCTCTCTCAGAGATGCCTTGACCTGCTTCACCTGTTAGTGTGTGCAGAAGAGCTCTCTCAGAGACACCTTGACCTGCTTCACCTGTTTAGTGTGTGGAGGAGCTCTCTCAGAAGACGCCTTGACCTGCTTCACCTGTTAGTGTGTGGAGGAGCTCTCTCAGAGACGCCTTGACCTGCTTCACCTGTTAGTGTGTGCAGGAGCTCTCTCAGAGACGCCTTGACCTGCTTCTCCTGTTAGTGTGTGGAGGAGCTCTCTGAGACGCATTGACCTGCTTCACCTGTTAGTGTGTGGAGGAGCTCTCTCAGAGACGCCTTGACCTGCTTCCACCTGTTAGTGTGTGGAGGAGCTCTTCTCAGAGACGCCTTGACTGCTTCCCCTTTTTCGTGTGTGGAGGAGCTCTCTCAGAGACGCCTTGACCTGCTTCACCTGTTAGTGTGTGGAGGAGCTCTCTCAGAGACGCCTTGACCTGCTTCACCTGTTAGTGTGTGCAGGAGCTCTCTCAGAGACGCCTTGACCTGCTTCACCTGTTAGTGTGTGGAGAGCTCTCTCAGAGACGCCTTGACCTGCTTCACCTGTTAGTGTGTGGAGGAGCCTCCTCAGAGACGCCTTGACCTGCTTCACCTGTTAGTGTGTGGAGGAGCTCTCTCAGAGACGCCTTGACCTGCTTCACCTGTTAGTGTGTGCAGGAGCTCTCTCAGAGACGCCTTGACTGCTTCACCTGT
>NW_019944934.1:31373-33262 GCF_002910315.2 Salvelinus sp. IW2-2015
GGTCAAGGCGTCTCTGAGAGAGCTCCTCCACACACTAACAGGTGAAGCAGGTCAAGGCGTCTCTGAGAGAGCTCCTCCACACACTAACAGGTGAACAGCAGCTCTAACAGTTGACCGGGGCAGCTCTAACAGTTGACCGGGGCAGCTCTAACAGTTGACCGGGGCAGCTCTAGCAGGGCAGACTTTTGACCAACTTACTTGTTGGAAAGGTGGCATCCTATGACGGTGCCATGTTGAAAGTCACTGAGCTCTTCTGTACGGCCGATCTACTGCCAATGTTTGTCTATGGAGATTGCTGGTAAGGCAACTGCTCGGCCTCCGACCGCAAGGCACTACAGAGGGTAGTGCGTACTCCCCAGTACATCACCGGGGCCAAGCTTCCTGCCATCCAGGACCTCTATACCAAGCGATGTCAGAGGAAGACCCTAAGAATTGTCAAAGATTCCAGCCACCCTAGGTCCATGTGTAGGTCCAAAAGGCTTCTTAACAGCTGCTCCCTCCAAGCCATAAGACAGCTAATCAAAGGACTATCCAGACCCTTCTTTTATGCTGCTTATTTTATAAAATTGTTTTTTTTGGTTTTTCTACTGTCAATGTTTGTCTACAGAGATTACATGGCTGTTTTTGTACACCAGTCAGCAACTGGTGTGGCTGAAATAGACAAATCCACTAATTTGAAAGGGTGTGCACACACTTTTATATAAGGTTATACATGTCCACAGCGACTTTTTTGTAGCTAAAAAATTAGGAAGTCGTTGCAAATTTGCTAAAATGCTGAATTTGTTCGTGATGAGATTCGAACATGCAACCTTTGTGTGGCTAGAAGTTTTATGTAATCCCATCCACCCCATCCCATCCACCCCATCCCATCCACCCCAACCAACTGTCTCATGTCACCGTGCAAAACATCAAATATCGTGCTAATTTAAGTATCCCGGTGATCCCGGTGATCCCGGTGATCCCGGTGATCCCGGTGATTGTCAAGCAAATAACTGTCGGTCTCACGGTAATTGACCGTTAATGAACATAAACACATTTATTATCTCCTGGCTTCCACACAAAAGGTCTAATAAATCCATGTAATGTAGCCTACACCTCCACAATAAATTCATTATTTATTCTAGGCCTCAAGAAGCATGATAGGAAGAAATTATCATCTATTTCAGAAGAACAGAATAGCATACTCTGAGTTGTCCTTATGTTAGGTCCTGATGTGGCTATGCCAAATGGCTGTGGGCTGCACTAGTCCATTCAGTAGACACGATTTGCTTATAATTCTGTGGCATTATTTTGTATTATTTTATAGTATGTAGAATACAATTGATCAAAGCTGAATAAAATATCATATTTTCTCCAAACGATTTGAGGGAGTGCGCACATTTGGCTATTCTGTGTTGACTCAGGCCTGTACGCTGAACCCCTGCCTGTCCTGACCTCGAGCCTGCCTGTCCCCTGGTACTGTTTGGGCTCAGGCCTGTACACTGAACCCCTGCCTGACCTCGAGCCTACCTGTCCCCTGGTACTGTTTGGGCTCAGGCCTGTACACTGAACCCCTGCCTGCGAACACCACACACCACCACCACACACCACACACCACACACCACACACCACACACCACACACCACACTCCACACACAACCCGCTAGGTCAATGTCATACCTTTTACTACTGCAGCTTTCAGTTGATCCATATAATGTGTCTGTGGGCAGATTGAGGACACTGCGTCTGTGGACAACAATCTATGGATCGACTAATATAACGATCACCAGGTCAGAGTCCGAAAACAGTACAGGGGACAGGCAGGCTCGAAGGTCAGGACAGGCAGGGGTTCAGTGTACAGGCCTGTAGCCCAAACAGTACCAGGGACAGGTAGGCTCGCGAGTCCAGGC